>NC_064621.1:76595448-76898478 GCF_023898315.1 Schistocerca nitens | reverse complement strand
TGGTTGCATTTTACCTAAGGAGGCAGCAATGAAGTAGAATGGCCGAGGCAGCATGGAGGAAAAGATAGCAACAGTATACGGTGTGCAACTGTCAGTAGTCTCCTGGTTTGATAATAAAGCAGTCAACGCTTTGTCAACTTACGTTGGATGCAAACCAGAAGGCGAGATCAAGAGGTTTTTCAGGAAGGAAAAAGAATACAAAATGGTACTTGTCCACGCTCTGTGATGTACAATGACTACATGGGGGGTGTCGATCTATTAGATTCTATGCTAGGATATTACAGAATTCAAATCAGATCAAAGAAATGGTACTTGAAGATATTCTTTCATATAGTTGACTTGGTTTGTGTGAACAGCTGGCTGTTATGGAGAAGAAGAAATACGGACTACATGCCCCTTGTTGATTTCAAGGTCGCAGTTGCAGAGGCCCTCTGTAAAACTGGGAAATCCTTATCCAAGAAACATGATAGGCCAAGCAATGAAATACAAAAACAGCTTGACTGCAAGAAGAAGAGGGGCCTACAGCAGATCTTCCACAGCGTCAGGTGCGACTGGATGGGGTAGATCACATGCCTATCTGGCTGGAAAACCGTTGTCGTTGCAAGTATCCAGAATGCAAGGGAAAATCCTATATAGTGTGTATGAAGTGCAGTGCGACATTGTGCTTGAATAAGGAGAGAAATTGCTTCATCAAGTTTCATAATGAATAGAGAAGAATGGAAACAGAATTTGTGTTATTTTCTCAAAATATGTGTATTGTAATGAATAGAAAGTGTAATTGTTTTATATAAATACAGTTCTGCTAGTTCATGTACGTATCGTATTGTATATTTTCCACATTGTGCATAATCAATCCCAAAACTGGTATCACATGGTATTAGTCATTACTGCATGCTGTCCCATGTGTGGCACAAACCCTTAATTCTAAAATAACAGCCGCTACTTAAGATTTAGAATTTTTAAGCATTTTTTATGAAATCAGAACATCGAACATAACAAGTAACTTTTTTTTCAGAAAAATGAGAAAAATCACGCAGTAAGATGTTAAGATTTAGCGCCAGCCACTCTTCTTCTCGCGGACAGACAGCTTGACCCCCTCTGACCTTCTGCTCACGAGTCGGAAGGTCTTAACAGCAGCAGATGTAAGGCTGTCGGGTAGCAAAAGAGCGTCCGCCGCAGAAACAGATGAGCACCCCAGACAGCCAGCAAATTGCCCGAGCACTGCCATCCCCGACCGCGACCATTTGTCGTGGACGTCGCATCGTTACGGTCAGAACTGTCGCGCAATCAACTTGACAGCTCATTTGCGTAATTTGCTCCTGACTGAACTCGAACTCCACCGACAAGATTTCGGAGGCTGTTAAGGAATATCTTCTGAGAATTTTGATGCAATGGCTTCGTAGTCTCCACTTCATTCGATTTGCTTCCTATACCTGTGAACACTCCTTCATAACACTGAGAAATCCTCTACTACAAAATCGCCGAAATGCACAACAAGAAACATAAAATAATGCTAGCACACTCAAGCGGACACGTGTTTGCCGTCGCTGTGGGTACAGATCAGTATATTGTTGTTACGCCGCTCTTCCATTCCATTCAGTGAAATGTTACGCGAGGTGAATATTAATCAATTCAATTACCAAATATGCAGCAACCAGTCGCAAAATCATGTTTTATTTATTCTCTTTTGCTAATCGATTTCAACTTATTAACAGCCATCATCGGGGCTACAAATACAAGGAAAAAATAATTAATAACACTGACCAAATGAATAAATATACATAAAGCAACGTAAACCAATTAAATGTATATAGACGCATTAAACCATTTAAAATGAACATACAAATTTACCTTTCAACCAGTATGTGCCCTGAGGTCAAACATAAAGTGATAAATCGAGAACTGACTATGACAACGACAAACCGTAAGGGGGCGCTGCAAAGCAAACCGCCTTCTGTGCGAAAAGATACAGTTAAAATAAAAATGAGAAGAAGAAGAAGAAATAGGTATGACATACAAAGTGAGGTAAAATATAATAATATAATACTAAAATATTTACATGAAATGGATATATTGTTTTGTCAACCACATAGTACAGTTATATACGCCAAAACGCGATTGTACAAATTAGTAAAAAGGAACAAACATAGATGAGAAGCACACCATCGAAAAATTTTTAAAATTGTTTAAATTATTTGTCATATTTTTATATTCTTTTTTTTTCAGGCGCAAAAAAGTTCTATCTTCCTGAATGTCATTAACTGTACGCTAGATGGATGCCAACACCGTTTCACGTTTTGACATTATGATTAACTTTTGCTCTTGGATAAAAATGTGATAAATAATGAGAAAAAATTTTATAAAAGTTTTTTCGATGGTGTGCTTCTCATCAATGTTTGTTCCTTTTTACTAATTTGTACAATCGCGTTTTTAATTATTTATCATATTTTTATTTTATTTTTTTTTCCGGTGGGAAAACACCGTTTTACGTTTTGACATTATGATTAACTTTTGCTCTTGGATAAAAATATGATAAATAATTAAAAATGTTTAAAAAAAATTTTTTAATTTTTGCGATGGTGTGCGTCTCATCTATGTTTGTTCCTTTTTACTACTTTGTACAATCGCTTTTTAGCGTATAAAACTGTACTATGTGGTTGACAAAATCTTTGTCAATATATCCATTTCATGTAAATAGTACCTCACTTTGTATGTCATACCTATTTCTTCTTCTTCTCATTTTTATTTTAGCTGTACCTTTTCGCATAGAAGGCGGTTTGCTTTGCAGCGCCCCCTTACGGTTTCTCGTTGTCATAGTCAGTTCTCGATTTATCACTGTATGTTTGACCTCAGGGCACATATTGGTTTAAAGGTAAATTTGCATGTTCATTTTAAATGGTTTAATGCGTCTATATACATTTAATTGGTTTACGTTGCTTTATGTGCATTTATTCATTTGATCACTGTTATCAATTATCTTTATTCTTGTATTTGTAGCACCGGTGATGGCTGTTAATCAGTTGAAATCGATTTGCAAAAGTGAATAAATTCTAACATTCTGGGTGGTGTCTGTTTGTTCTATATCGTGTCTCCCTACCACTTTCGCACAACGACGCTCTGAGCGTGTTTTTTAGGGAATTGAATAGTTTGATCCTGGGACCTGTTGCTGGTAAGGAGACGCCAGACCACACATGACATGTAGAGTTCAGATGAGTTCAGTGAGACTAGCGATGATATAACCAAATACTTAATGATTTCAGCGTCAGCTCCACTGCACTCCCTGTAAAAGAATCTTAATACTAACTAAATTTAGTGGAAGGGGTTCAAGGCTTTCCTATATTTATTTAGTTGGTAAAATAACGTCGAAAAAGCAGTTAAGTTTACCATTGGAAATTTTATTCTACTCACAAAACATTGTTTATAAATTGCACTATTGATAAAAGGAAATGTTTTAATACAGGATGGTAAAAACCAACTGCGTTCAACAAAAATGTGAACGAATATTCCCTGAATGGGTTTCCAAGTTCTACAATGGATCGAAGGATGACCTATGCCATATCACATCTATAATCTAGGTTTAAATTAAGTTTCACAAAAGAGAAAACTATCAAAATGGTCTACAGTGACCCTCAATTATCTTTAATTACTTATCTAACTTGTCAAAAATTACAGTGGCTGATGTGGCTTCTCAGTAATTGTATAACAGAAAAATCACCGCGTTTCAGATTTTAACTTACGTAGCAAATGTGAATACCATGAGCTTTAATTGACGATCGACACTAGTATCACGCAAAACGGGGATGTAACAGATGAGACTTCTGCAGTTCTGAGTGAAGCTTTATGCGCTGTTATGCGGCATCGCGTGCGAGGGGGCGGCGGGCAGCACAGCTCCGGTCACCTCGCCGTCTCGGAAGCAACTCTGTTCTAACTTCTTCTTACTACAATTTACCGAAGTTGGTTTAAAAAACTATCTGGCTGTGTTTTCATCTGACCAGTCACGGTCAAAATGTTAACCTTAAGCTCCGCCTACAAAAATTCTGTCTATCCAATGAGAAACGTTATACTTTTCGTGGTGGGGCAATGTTTTTAAAGTTTGAAACGTAACAGAGACGCGAAAAAGTCTCACGCTAAAACTTGCAGCTGGTGTGGTCCTTTTAGTGTTATCGTAAGATCTATACTGTTCTTCTGGAGGGCTCTATCTTTTAACATGGGCTGTGGGGCGGTCCTAACGTAACAGAGACGCGAAATAGTCTCGCGCTAAAACTTGCGGGTGGTGTGGCCCTTTTTGTGTTATCGTAAGATCTATACTGTTCTTCTGGAGGGCTCCAGCTTTTAACATGGGCTGGGGGTGGTCCTAGCGGCTAGCTGGCGACGTGGGTGTCCGTCCCTTATCGTAGGGCCTTCCAGCTTAACACGGTTCTGCTCTCGGCTTCTGTTCTCGTTTCTCCCCTCAGAACTGCGTCTGTCTCACGGTGGGAAGGTATGGCATGCATTTAGGCATTCTTGTGTTAGTCTGTGGTATTCCATTTGCTCACTCGTTACTCGTATTACTTTCGTTAATTTAATGTCACGATTTATTCGGAGCTATGTGACATACTACTGGATTTGCTTATCATGTCAGGGTTTTCATGGAAGGTGTTGGATTTGCCTGACACCTTACAAAATAAAACATGATTTTGCGACTGGTTGCTGCATATTTTGTAATTTTATGGTGGTGGTGGTTAGTGTTTAGCGTCTCGTCGACGACGAGGTCAGTAGAGACGGAGCGCAAGCTCGGGGTAGGGAAGGATTGGGAAGGAAATCGGCCGTGCCCTTTCAAAGGAACCATCCCGGCATTTGACTGAAACGATTTAGGGAAATCACGGAAAACCTAAATCAGGATGGCTGGAGACGGGATTGAACCGTCGTCCTCCCGAATGCGAGTCCAGTGTGCTAACCACTGCGCCACCTCGCTCGGTGGTAATTTTATAGTTTACGGTCGCTGCACGACTTGGGAACCACATGGAGCCCACCATTCGTTATTACTCAATTCGTCAACAGCATATCTATATATTGTTTGTGCATCTCTGTTAGCGTAAAACTAACATTGCCGGAAAAACAAGCCAGAGAAAGAACCTAGGAGTATGAATGCTGGCTTGAGGGCGAAAACTTAAGTTGGCATTAATTTTGTCAACAGGACGTGTCGTGACCGATTGGAATAAGTTCATTTGCAAACAAGACGTGTAGCACATACAGTCGTCAACTGCATGGTTGTGCAGATACTTTCAACAGCAAATACCATTAGTGAATGGAATAACTTCGTTTGCACACGAGACACACAGCACGTACCGTCGACCTTTTCATTGTTTTGCATATTTCAGCACCAAGTACCGCGAGTGAACGGAACAAATTTGTTTCAAACAAGACGCACTCTCGTGCGGATATTTTCGACAGAGAGCATCACAAATTAATTAAATGAGTTTGTTTCTAAATTAGACGTACAGTGCGTATCATCGACTTTTGCACTGGTGTGCTCATATTTTTCATAGTGAATACCTTGAATGAATAGTAAAATTATTTCAGTAAATACGATGCACAGCGCATACTGTCGACATTTGCACTGTTTTTATATAATTTAAAACACAAATTATGCGAATGTATGGAGTAAGTTTACATGCAAGTAAGAAGCATAGTACATAACGTCGACATTTGCAGTGTTGTGCAGATATTCTGAACAGCAAGTACTGTGGGTGAATGGAATACCTGTGTTTCCAAACAAGACTCATAGCACATAATATCGACATTAATACTATTGTGCAGACAGTTTCGAGTAGCATGTACGGCGACTGAATAGAATAAGTTTGTTCCAAACAAAACGTACAGCGCATACCGTCGACACTTTCAATGTTGTGCATATGTTTTTAGTGCAGTAGATATACAAAAGCAGCTGAAGTTAAAAAATCAAACGAATTTCTGTTCCGCGGTGAGTCACTGCGGATCTCGGCTCCCTTATACCAAATTATCGGAAAATGCATCCCTGACCAACTCCCGAAATGTTGCAGGTGGGCTTTTTGTTGACTATGTATAGAAGAAGCGAAAAAGATATTGAAGGTGTGTTATCACCCACTGGTCGGTCTGGGCTGGCAACGGAAGACAGAAAAACGAAAGCTGAAATTTAAAATTTAGCATTTGAGAAATCTTTCACGCAGGAGAATCGTACAAACATACCGCTGTTTAAGTCTCGTACAGATTCGCGTATGGAGGACAAAGTGACAGACATCCCTAGGGTTGTGAAGCAGCTGAATGGGTTGAAAATAAATAAATCGCCAGGTCCTGATGGGATTCCAATTCGGTTTTACAGAGAGTACTCTACTGTATTGGCTCCTTACTTAGCTTGCATTTATCGCGAATCTCTTGCCCAACGTAAAGTCCCAAGCGAATGGAAAAAAGGGCAGGTGACGCCTGTATATAAGAATGGTAGAAGGACGGATCCTGAAAAATTACAGACCAATATCCTTAACATCGGTTTGTTGCAGGATTCTCGGACATATTCTCAGTTCGAATATAATGAATTTCCTTGAGACAGAGAAGTTGCTGTCCATGCATCAGCACGGCTTTAGAAAGCGTCGCTCCTGCGAAACGCAACTCGCCCGTTTTTCACATATCTTGCGAACCATGGATGAAGGGTATCAGACGGATGCCATATTCCTTGGCTTTCGGAAAGCATTTCACTCGGTGCCCCACTGCAGACTCCTAACTAAGGTACGATCATATGGGATTGGTTCCCAAATATGTGAGTGGCTCAAAGACATGTTAAGTAATAGAACCCAGTACGTTGTCCTCGATCGTGACTGTTCATCGGACGTGAGGGTATCATCTGGAATGCCCCAGGGAAGTGTGGTAGGCCCGCTGTTGTTTTCTATCTACATAAATGATCTTTTGGATAAGGTGGATAGCAATGTGCGGCTGCTTGCTGATGGTGCTGTGGTGTACGGGAAGGTGTCGTCGTTGAGTGACTGTAGGGGGATACAAGATGAGTTGGACAGGATTTGTGATTGGTGTAAAGAATGGCAGCTAACGAAAAAATATAGATAAATAAATTAATGCAGATGAATAGGGAAAAGAATCCCGTAGTGTTTGAATACTCCATTAGTAGTGTAGCGCTTGACACAGTCACGTCGATTAAATATTTGGGCGTAACATTGCAGAGCGATATGAAGTGGGACAAGCATGTAACGGCAGTTGTGGGGAAGGCGGATAGTCGTCTTCGGTTCATTGGTAGAATTTTGGGGAGATGTGGTTCATCTGTAAAGGAGACCGCTTATAAAACACTAATACGACCTATTCTTGAATACTGCTCGAGCGTTTGGGATCCCTATCAGGTCGGATTGACGGGGGACATAGAAGCAACTCAGAGGCGGGCTCTTAGATTTGTTACTGGTAGGTTTGATCATCACGCGAGTGTTACGGAAATACTGCAGGAACTCGGGTGGGAGTATCTGGAGGAAAGGAGGCGTTCTTTTCGTGAATTGCTACTGAGGAAATTTAGAGAACCAGCATTTGAGGCTGATTGCAGTACAATTTTACTGCCGCCAACTTATATTTCGCGGAAAGACCACAAAGATAAGATAACAGATATTAGGGCTCCTACAGAGGCATATAGGCAGTCATTTTTCCCTCGTTCTGTTGGGGAGCGGAACAGGGAGAGAAGACGCTAGTTGTGGTACGAGGTACCCTCCGCCACGCACCGTATGGTGGATTAGGGAGTATGTATGTAGATGTAGATGTATAGGAGAAGGCACCAATGAGGCTGCTCTAACAGTAGAGCAACAGTAGACTTAGGAAAATTAGGACACTTTCACAGAATTTCGGTTGCCCAGATAAAGCATTCGACAACGTAGAGAGGCGCAAAATGTTTTGAAATCTTCAGAGAAGTTGGCATATACGATAAAGAAATACGAGATATACACGGAGGCTACAAAAAGCGATAGCGGTATGCACATATACAGATGGCGGTAGTATCGCGTACACAAGATACAAAAAGCAGTGCACGGGCGGAGTAGTCATTTGGACGCAGGTGATTCATGTGAATTCATGTGATTACGAACGCACTACGGGTATTTTGAACTGATTTTGAACGTGAAATGGTAACTGGGGCTAGACGTATGGGACATTCCATTACTGAAATCGCTAAGGAATTCCATATTACGAGATCCACAGTGTCAACAGTATACTGGGAGTACCATATTTCAGGAACTACCTCTCATCACGGGCAACGCAGTCGCCGACGGCCTTCACTTAATGACCGAGAGCAGCAGCGTTTGTGCTGAGTCGTCGGTGCTAACAGACAAGCAGAACTGCGTGAATTAACCACAGAAAACAATGTCGGACGTACGGCGAGCGTATCAGTTAGGACAGTGAGGCGAAATTTCACGTTAATTTGCTGTGGCAGAGGACGACCGAAGCCAATGCCTTTGCTGACAGAACTAAATCACCTGCAGCTCCTCTCCTGGACTAGTCACCACATCGTTTGCATCCTAGACGACTGCAAAACCGTGGCCTGGTCAGAAGAGAACTGATTTCCGTCGATAAGAGCTGATGGTAGGGTTCGAGTGTGGTGCAGACATCACGAAGCTATGGAAACAAGTTTTCATCAAGGCACTGTGCAAGCTGGTTGTGGCTCCATAATGATGTGAGGGCTACGATAATGATCGACGCAGACGAAATGAATTAAAATTTTTGCTGCGGCCGGGACTCGAACCCGTTTCTTCTTGCTTTGTAAGTAGGCTGTTTAGGTTTTTTTATTGGTAACGCCACCTCTGTATAAAAATCACTGGCTGTGCTGTGTGCAGTCTGTGGCTTCTTTGCATTGTTGTAATACTCGCCATTGTAGTGTTAGGCAGCTGGCTGTGAACAGCGCGTAGCGTTGCGCAGTTGGAGGTGAGCCGCCAGCAGTGGTGGATGTGGGGAGAGAGATGGCGGAATTTTGTAATTTGTCATGAACTGCTATATATATTACGACTATTAAGGTAAATACATTGTTTGTTCTCTATTAAAATCTTTCATTTGCTAACTATGCCTATCAGTAGTTAGTGCCTTCAGTAGTTTGAATCTTTTATTTAGCTGGCAGTAGTGGCGCTCGCTGTATTGCAGTAGTGGGAGTAACCAAGATTTTTGTGAGGTAAGCGATTTGTGAAATGCATAGGTTAATGTTAGTCAGGGCCATTCTTTTGTAGGGATTTCTGAAAGTCAGATTGCGTTGCGCTAAAAATATTGTGTGTCAGTTTAAGCACAGTCCTGTATAATTGTTCAAAAGGGGACGTTTCATAGCTTGAGCTTAGGTAGTTCGTGCTGCAAGGTTGACCGTCGTGCTGTGGTAGTGTAAGGGATAGTAATTTTGCCTACCAAGGAAGAAGACCTGGTTTCGAGTCACGGCGACAGCACAAATTTTAATTCGTTTCGTCTGCTTCGATCATTATCGTAGATAATAAAAAGAGACTTAAATGTCTAAGGGATGTATTTAATTATAAGATGTGAGGGCTGTTTACGTGGAACGGACTGGATCCTCTGGTCCAACTGAACCGATGCAGACCATTTGCAGCATTTCATGGACATCATGTTCCCAAAATTTTTGTTGATGACAGTGCACCATGTCACCGGGCCACAACTGCTCGCAGTTGGTTTGAAGAACATTCTGGACAATTGGGCGAATGATTTGGCCACGCAGATCGCCCAACATGAATCCCGTAGAACAAATGGCTCTGAGCACTATGGGACTTAACAAAAAAAATGGTTCAAATGGCTCTGAGCACTATGGGACTCAACTGCTGAGGTTATTAGTCCCCTAGAACTTAGAACTAGTTAAACCTAACTAACCTAAGGACATCACAAACATCCATGCCCGAGGCAGGATTCGAACCTGCGACCGTAGCGGTCTTGCGGTTCCAGACTGCAGCGCCTTTAACCGCACGGCCACTTCGGCCGGCGGGACTTAACATCTTAGGTCATCAGTCACCTAGAACTTAGAACTACTTAAACCTAACTAACCTAAGGACATCACACACATCCATGCCCGAGGCAGGATTCGAACCTGCGACCGTAGCAGCCCCACGGTTCCGGACTGCAGCGCTAGAACCGCACGCCCACAATCCCGTAGAACATTTATGGGACATATTCAAGAGTTCAGTCCGTGCACAAAATCCTGCTCCTGCAACATTTTCGCAGCTATGGACAGCTGTAGAGGGAGCTAGGCTCTATATTTCTGCAGGGGACTTCAGCGACCACTTGAGTCCATGTCTTGTGGAGATGTTACATTACGCTGGGCAAAAGGTAGTCTGATGCATTATTACGATTTCAGTTGTTAGAGGGCGTGTTACACTCTTCAGTTGTAGGCAACTCCTGTGCACCAGTGTAGTAGTGCATTGGCTCCGTTTACTAATGGAGCGATACGCCTGGAGTGAGAACATTGATACGGTTGGTGCGCACTACGTAGCGCACCACAACGGACGAGCTGCACAGAGGGTTTATCGACAACAATATCCTAATCGGCGTATCCCGCATCATACGACCTTTGCTGCTGTGTACCAACGTCTGCGTGAGACTGGGTCATTTAGCAGATTACCTGGACAGGGACGCCGTCGCACGATAAGAACGCTGCAATTTCAGGAAGCTGTCTTGCAGCATGTGGAGCGGGATCCTTCAATCAGCACTCGTGCAATTGCACGCAATATGGAGACGAATCAGACGAATGTAAGAACAGTCCTTCAAGAGCTATTGTTACGTCCATTTCACTTAGAGCGTGTCCACAACCTGGAACCAGTTGATTATCCACCCAGCGCACAGTTTTTGCAGTGGTACCTGGAACAGTGTGAAATGCATCCTACATTTCCAGCCTCTGTGTTGTTTACCGATGAAGCAACTTTCGGGCGTGATGGAGTCTTCAACATGCACAATTCGCATGTTTGGAGTGAGGATAAGTACGCCACAGTTACTAGCGCTCATCAAGTGCGGTTCTTCGTTAATGTGTGGGTCGGTGTTGTTGGGGACTGTTTAATTGGGCCGAAACTGCTACCTAGGCCATTAAATAGCAGGCACTATTACAATTTTCTCGCCAGAGCATTGCCAGAATTGCTGGAAGACGTCCCGCTCCCTACAAGACAACGCATGTGGTTCCAACATGACGGGGCGCCGCCAAATTTCAGTGATCGTGTGCGACGATTCCTGGACCGACGGTTCCCAGAAACATCGATTGGCAGAGGTGGTTCTGTACCATGACCTGCTCGATCCCCAGATATGTCCCCTATGGACTTTTTTGTGTGGAGACAGATGCGCAACCTCGATTACGCAACTCCTGTTGCCCGGACAGTAGCAGCAGCAGGAACAATTCAGGATAATCCTGGGGTTTTTGCCCATGTCAGACAGAACATGATCCGACTGTGTAACCTTTGTTTACGTGTCAATGGAGGCATTTTTGAAAATCTACTGTAATTGAAATTGTGTTGTGTTAATATGTTGTCTCTTGGTCATAAAAAATGGAAAAGTGTTTGTTGGTTTAATTAATTTGCCGCCAGTAAAGCCTCCTCTACCAGTTTAAATATTCCTCATAGGAAAAATTGACATTAGGGGAAAATATTTGTTTTGATGTACCCTACAACCTCCCAGAGTTTGTCGGTTTAAATACTTTTCACCCTGTATAAGCGGCTTCAGGGCAGTAACCATGGTGACAGCAGGAACTAACAACTGTAAACAACAGAAGTGCATACGAATAGTCAGTTGTGAGCACGCAGGTTTAAGAAGTGGGAATGCAGCCGTAGTGTTTCAGTGTTGTATCACAAATTGCTGTGAGCTACCTTCTGAACATCTCCAAATCAACTATTAAAGACTTACTCCAGTACGTGTTGAAGAAGAGAAAAATGTATGCAAAGGTCGTTCCACACGCCTTAGCTTCCAAACAGATACAACGGCGCGTGGATGACTGCCGCAATTCCATTGATGTAAAACACTGACAATTCTTTTCTGGAAAAATCGTCACGCTTGTCGAGACTTGGTGTTATGAATACGAACCTACCAAAAACCGAAAGACTGTGGAGTGAGTCTCTGGTGGTTCGCCAGAACCAAAGTAAGGGTAATGTTCAGCGTTCTGGCCCGACAGGCCACCGTGTCACCCTCTGCCAGTGTAATTGGGTACGGTATGGACGGACTTGTAATCAGCACACCGCTGTCCCGATCGCCGTCGGGTTTCTTATCCTAGAATGCGCTACTAATCGGTCGAGTAGCTCGACAGTCGGCCTCAGGGGGCTGCGTGTACCTCGTACCAATCGTCCTACCAATGATAAATCCCTGTCAGTACTGGGAACCTAACCCGGGTACCCGGCATCGTAGTTAGCCACTCTGACCACTCAGATACTGAGGCGGGCACAAGACAGAAGAATGTGTGAATATGTAGCGCGAGTTCAACAACATCCCAAATTACGACTCTTCTGACAGTTTCAAATACACTACTGGACATTAAAGTTGCTACACCACGAAGATGACGTGCTACAGACGCGAAATTTAACAGACAGGAAGAAGATACTGTGATATTCAAATGATGAGCTTTTCAGAGCATTCACACAAGGTAGACGCCGGTGGCGGCACCTACAACGTGCTGGCATGAGGAAAGTTTCCAATCGATTTCTCATACACAAACAGCAGTTGACCGACGTTGCCTGATGAAACGTTGTTGTGATGCCTCGTGTAAGGAGGAGAAATGCGTGCCATCACGTTTCCGCCTTTGATAAAGGTCGGATTGTAGCCTATCGCGATTGCGGTTCAACGTTTCGTGACATTGCTCCTCGCGTTGCTCGAGATCCAATGACTATTAGCAGAATATGGAATCGGTGGGTTCAGGAGGGTAATACGGAACGTCGTGCTGGATCCCAACGGCCTCGTATCACTAGCAGTCGAGATGACAGGCATCTTAATCCGCATGGCTCTAACGGATCGTGCAGCTACGTCTCGATCCCTGAGTCAACAGATGGGGACGTTTGCAAGACAACAACAATCTGCACGAACAGTTCGACGACGTTTGCCGCAGCATGGACTATTAGCTCGGAGGCCATGGCTGCGGTTACCCTTGGCGCTGCATCACAGTCAGGAGCGCCTGCGATGGTGTACTCAACGACGAACCTGGGTGCACGAATGGCAAACAGTCATTTTTTCGGATGAATCCAGGTTCTGTTTATAGCATCATGATGGTCGCATCCGTGTTTGGCGACATCGCGGTGAAAGCATATTGGAGGTGTGTATTCATCATCGCCATACTGGCGTACCACCCAGCGTAATGGTATGGGGTGCCATTGGTTACACGTCTCGGTCACCTCTTGTTCGCATTGACGGCACTTTCAACAGTGGGCGTTACATTTCAGATGTGTTACGACCCGTGCCTCTACCCTTCATTCGATCCCTGCGAAACTCTACATTTCAGCAGGATAATGCACGACCGCATGTTGTAGGTCCTGTACGGGCATTTCTGGATACAGACAATGTTCGACTGCTACCCTGGCCAGCACATTCTCCAGATCTCTCACCAATTGAAAAGGTCTGGTCAATGGTGGCCGAGCAATACCGATGAACTGTGGTATTGTGTTGAAGTTGCATGGGCACCTGTACCTGTAGACGCCATCCAAGCTCTGTTTGACTCAATGCCCAGGCGTATCAAGCCGTTATTACGGCCAGAAGTAGTTACTCTGGGTACTGATTTCTCAGGATCTATGCACCCAAATTGAGTTAAAATGTAATCACATGTCAGTTCTAGTAAAATACACTCCTGGAAATGGAAAAAAGAACACATTGACACCGGTGTGTCAGACCCACCATACTTGCTCCGGACACTACGAGAGGGCTGTACAAGCAATGATCACACGCACGGCACAGCGGACACACCAGGAACCGCGGTGTTGGCCGTCGAATGGCGCTAGCTGCGCAGCATTTGTGCACCGCCGCCGTCAGTGTCAGCCAGTTTGCCGTGGCATACGGAGCTCCATCGCAGTCTTTAACACTGGTAGCATGCCGCGACAGCGTGGACGTGAACCGTATGTGCAGTTGACGGACTTTGAGCGAGGGCGTATAGTGGGCATGCGGGAGGCCGGGTGGACGTACCGCCGAATTGCTCAACACGTGGGGCGTGAGGTCTCCACAGTACATCGATGTTGTCGCCAGTGGTCGGCGGAAGGTGCACGTGCCCGTCGACCTGTGACCGGGCCGCAGCGACGCACGGATGCACGCCAAGACCGTAGGATCCTACGCAGTGCCGTAGGGGACCGCACCGCCACTTCCCAGCAAATTAGGGACACTGTTGCTTCTGGGGTATCGGCGAGGACCATTCGCAACCGTCTCCATGAAGCTGGGCTACGGTCCCGTACACCGTTAGGCCGTCTTCCGCTCACGCCCCAACATCGTGCAGCCCGCCTCCAGTGGTGTCGCGACAGGCGCGAATGGAGGGACGAATGGAGACGTGTCGTCTTCAGCGTTGAGAGTCGCTTCTGCCTTGGTGCCAATGATGGTCGTATGCGTGTTTGGCGCCGTGCAGGTGAGCGCCACAATCAGGACTGCATACGACCGAGGCACACAGGGCCAACACCCGGCATCATGGTGTGGGGAGCGATCTCCTACACTGGCCGTACACCACTGGTGATCGTCGAGGGGACACTGAATAGTGCACGGTACATCCAAACCGTCATCGAACCCATCGTTCTACCATTCCTAGACCGGCAAGGGAACTTGCTGTTCCAACAGGACAATGCACGTCCGCATGTATCCCGTGCCACCCAACGTGCTCTAGAAGGTGTAAGTCAACTACCCTGGCCAGCAAGATCTCCGGATCTGTCCCCCATTGAGCATGTTTGAGACTGGATGAAGCGTCGTCTCACGCGGTCTGCACGTCCAGCACGAACGCTGGTCCAACTGAGGCGCCAGGTGGAAATGGCATGGCAAGCCGTTCCACAGGACTACATCCAGCATCTCTACGATCGTCTCCATGGGAGAATAGCAGCCTGCATTGCTGCGAAAGGTGGATATACACTGTACTAGTGCCGACATTGTGCATGCTCTGTTGCCTGTGTCTATGTGCCTGTGGTTCTGTCAGTGTGATCATGTGATGTATCTGACCCCAGGAATGTGTCAATAAAGTTTCCCCTTCCTGGGACAATGAATTCACGGTGTTCTTATTTCAATTTCCAGGAGTGTATATTTGTCCAATGAATACCCGTTTATCATCTGCATTTCTTCTTGGTGTAGCAATTTTAATGGCCAGTAGTGCTTTTGTATGGAAGTTATGTTGATTGTACCCAACTGGGGGAGACAACTTATAACACTCGAAGCCTTAATACCACCATCTTTTCTCTATTTTTTTATAATCCAGTCTGGAAATCTTCCGGACTGACAAGCTGTGTAACTGCATCGTAGAATGTATAAGATTTGTCACAGGACGCCGAGAATTATGTAGATAGATAATACATGAAATTAGTAGGTTCTCCGCGGAATCTGCGAAGAAAACATGTATGGAGAAGGCTCACTAGAAGAAGAAACAGTTGGATATATCTCGTCGTGAAATATGGAATAACATTCGCGGTTCTGCAGGCAGTGGCAGAGGTAAAGTAGGGAAGGACGGAGGTCGTTATTAGTACG
This sequence comes from Schistocerca nitens, assembly GCF_023898315.1. Classification (NCBI taxonomy): domain Eukaryota; kingdom Metazoa; phylum Arthropoda; class Insecta; order Orthoptera; family Acrididae; genus Schistocerca; species Schistocerca nitens. The sequence continues at coordinate 76,882,833 of NC_064621.1, read as the reverse complement.
CTGAATAGTTGAGAACGCTGGGTGCAAGTGCTACTCTGAGACAATGAAATTGGCTCTGGAGAGAAAATTGTAACGCATGAGGCTGATGGCAAAATGAAAACGGAAAAAACAGAGAGAGCTTAAAGCAAATCAACGTTGTGTCTCATATGTAATCCGACACGTGGAGAGTTCAGTAATGAATAACAGAATTTGCGCGTATCAGATTCCCAGTCTCGATCAGAACTTTGAAGACAGCCCTGATAGACGTCTGGTAACGTAACATTTGTAGAGTTATCTGCAACATGCAGTATAGTATAAACTCATGCACCAAAGACTGTATAACTCAACGTTGCGCTTGAAATTTACAAATATTGTACGCTTCCTCCGTCAGAATTGAATCTTTTTTTTGTGAATTCACAATGGAAAAGTGATCGCTATAGATATCAGGAAAATGATCAGTCGCAAGGGAGTATGTTAGTTACTTCTCTCAAAATGTGTACTGATTAGCCAATCTCAACTCTCACCATTTATGCAGACGATCTTGCTCTGACTGCACAGTCGAAGATTTTGAAAGAGGGAAGGATTCTTTTGAAACCGAAATTGGTGGCTGAGCCGTGGTAAATTTGCTGTTTTGAAGAGCCCGCCGCAGCGCGTAGTGTGAAGCAGTCGCCCTCCGTTTCTGGTGGGGGCGCCGCTGTGGCAATCGCATCTTTGGTGTCTTCTTCTGGTCGGAAAGGGGAAAGGTAGCCTGTTCACGTGCATTTGAAGCGCGCTATGAGCTCGCTAGGCGTCGAGTCTGGTCAGTTGGTCAGCCGGGTCGGTGTGGGGCAGTCAGTGTCTGTCTGACGTCCGGAGTGCTAGTATGTGTTAGGCCGCCAGCCTGCTCGAGTTTGTTCATGCAATTGGCATTGGCGGTTGGATCGATCGGTTGGTCGGTCGCGCACTGAGACACGACTTGTCCGTCTTGAATGTCGGCACATGTGAGGTCGCCACGTCAGTCCAGTGGGCCGCGCCGTATAGCGAGGTGTAGTGACTTCTCGGCCGACACGAGAGCAACAGGAGTCAACCCACGACATCGGTCTGGCCGGCGCGAGCTGCGACGCCGTGAGACGGGAGATCGGCGCGGCTGGCAGCGGACGGTTCGGGAGAGCGTTTTGGGGGTGCTGCGCCAGGTCATCGCCAGACATCGCAGTTTATTAGAAGTTAAGTGATTCGTGATATGTTCTTTCATTTACTTGTTAAATTCTACTTTTTTCTTGGTCAGTCCCTCGTCCCCAGCTTGCTCGTCTGTCTCCCGTTCGCATTTGTTAGGCAGTTAGTGTCTGTCTGTCTGTCGGTCTGTCTGTCTGTCTGTTGGTCTGCCATACGTTAATAGCTGCCTGTGTCATGTTGGTCGGATTCGGTGTTAACGAATTTATTGCTTAAGGTGTGAAGGCCGAATTCCTGAAATATGCTTTTATCTTGCTTATCATCTTGAGAGGCGGTATATTTGTAATGTAGAGCATGCTTGTACATTTTATGTAAGGCTGCATTTCATGGGTTTTTATTTAAATGGTCATTTTAGTATATAAAGTTGCCACCCTTCCACCGTAAGAGTTTCCTTTTAAAAACAAGTTGCACTTTCGGTGGCAAGTAAATTCTTTTAAAATGTGTTTTGTACCATTTCCATCCCTCCTACGGGGTGCATAGTTTGTGTTTGTGTGAGTTGTTAAAATTTTTAGGTTAAAGTAATCTGGTGTGTTGCAGATTTGCACCAGTGTAGTCTTTCAGAGGTTGTTGTGAGCGGTCGTGACTACGGCCGTGTTAAAAGGGAGCGGCAACCTTCTCAGCCCGAAAGCTCATACTCTCAAGACATTGTTATTTCTGCCTTTGAATAAATTGTAACTTGATATTTAGAGGGTGCTTTCTGATTATAATTTATAAATCTGCTTTTTTTTTAAAAAAAAAGGAAAGGGTTTTTAGGAATAAAATTTCCATTTGCCGAAAGAAATTTGTTTTCATCAGTTACCCATTGGCAACTACTTCCACGCTCACATAGTGTGACTAAATGTGTTAATGTACTTGATGAATTTCTAGTAAATAAAGTAAATTCTTTGAGAAAAGATTTTGAAAGTAAATCCACGGTTCAATGGCTTCACTGCACAATATACGAGCAATAGACTGAAACATAATCCATCCAAACCGAAAATATATGCTTGCCATCTACCAGCCAAATATACAAGCATTGCATTAAAGGGGATGGTCTCTGCTTCAACCTGAAATATCTAGTAGTAATCTCGAACAGTAGTCTTAGATATAAATATCACTGTGTGGTCGGAAACCAGAAAGTAGCTGCCAGAAACAGTAATGTACGAAATCGCCTGCACACGCGGAAATACTACTTTAATCAGGCATTGAACTTTGGCTTTCAACTGCAGAATATTAAGCCGAGGCCAACCGCCAAAGCTAATGCCCTAGTTGCAACCACACCAAGTAACATAATGCATGTGGAGGGGAATGAGGTGGGATGTGGTAAAGGCGACATTATGTACTGGCACCAGCCAACCACACAGAGACTGAAGTCCAGAAAGAATTTTCTGAGCAGTACAATGAACCCACGTGTAGAGTACCTTGACTGGATCTTTGTCAAACTTGACTCAAGCTGGATCTCATATAGGGAAACCCAGCGACCTGCTGAAAGTCTAATGGAGGCTAATTGAGGATCAAATCACTCTGTGTTATAGGGGTGGGTCACAGACTATCTAGCACCTGTACTCCTGTCCGCATTGTGTCCGACAAATTGTACAGTGGAGACAAGATCGTCGAGCTTTCAGATTTGTCGACTGAAATAACATTTCTAACTGCGTTTCTCTTTGTCCTGTATCATTTTGTTGTTATGGGTTTCAGCCTGAAGACGGGTTATACTTGATGCAAGTCTCCATGATAACCTGTCGTGTGTAAGTACTTTCATCTCTGTAAAACAACTGCAACCTATATCCATTTGAAACTGATTATTGTAGTCAAACCTTAGTCTACTATAATTTTTACTCTTTACACTTTTCTCAGTTGCCAAACTGACGACTATTTCATGCCTCAAGAAGTGTCCTGTCAACCACTCTCCGCTCCCACTTTGTATTTTAAATCCTCTCTATTTCAAAAATCTTCATCTGTGTTACTGTTGAAACAGTAAAACTTATTTTCTATTTTCAGTGGTTCCCTATTGTAATTTTTATGGTCGCTCTGTGCATCCCTTTTAAAGCGAAACGGCTGAGGAATTATAGTTCCCCAGAGACGTATGATTTTAGGAATGTCAAAGAACTATTAACGGATGTACTCAAACTTCGGACGACCGAGAAAGATTTAGTTACAGACAGTAGGAGGTCAGATACCCTGCTCTAGAAATGTGAATCAAGGTCGGCATTCACATGACCTCCCAATTTTGAATCTATGTAGCAGCTATTTGCTGTATGAGCGTAGCATATTGTAGAGTCGTCTGAAGTTAGTACCCCTTTTTCGAGAAATATAAATTTTTTCATAGTTCTTGATAGATGTGCCAAAGTTCTAGAGTTCTTTGTACAAAATTTCAATAGTTCTGCAGAATGTAGCAAAGAAAACAATAATACCCGAAAAAACTTTCGTATCGAAACCAGTTTTTGTCAATTTTCGCAAAAAGTAAATTCGTACAACAGTTCTAAACATAAACCGAGAGCTCTATCGAAAATCATAATATCTTTTTGTGGCGATGATAGTTTATAGCCGCGTGGGATTAGCAGAGCGGTCTAAGGCGCTACAGTCATGGACTGTGCGGCTGGTCCCGACGGAGGTTCGAGTCCTCCCTCGGGCATGGGTGTGTGCGTTTGTCCTTAGTATAATTTAGGTTAAGTAGTGTGTAAGCTTAGGGACTGATGACCTTAGCAGTTAAGTCCCATAAGATTTCACACACATTTTTGATAGTTTATACAATAATTACTTTAATCTTTAACTCACTCTCTCCATAATAGTTTTGATGAGTAGTTCTGGATAACACCTCGTCTTCTATCGATAATCATAATAACATTTTTTGTGGTGATAATAGTTTGTAAAATAATTTATTAATTGTAAGGCTCACTTACTCTACAAGAAAAAAAAATATATCTATTCGTACAACAGTTATGATGACAACTCTGGATAACATTGTACGAGTTCTATCGAAAATGCTAATAACATATTTTGTGCAGGTAATTGTTTACGAAGTAACTACATTTAATAATGAATGGATATGAGCATTTCTCGTGAAGTTTGCACCCCTTTTACGAGAAATATACATTTTTCTCATAGTTCTTGATACCTATGCAATAGTTCCAGAGTTCCCTGCTCAAAACACGAATAGTTCTCTAGGATTTCGGGAAGGAAACAATAACTCGACAGAATTTTGGTATAGTAAAAAATAAATTGTCAGTTTGTAAATAAATAAATTTGTATAACAGTTCCTTTGGCAGTTTTGGATAGCATGCGAAGAGTTGTATTGAAAATGTTAAGAACATTTTTGTGGCGCTAATAGTTTATGCGATAATTGTTTTAATCTGATACTCACTTTCTCTACGAAAACAAAATTCGTAGAGCAGTTCTGATGACGGTTCTGAATAGTACCCACAGAGTTCTACCGAAACCTGTAATAACATTTTTATGGCGATAACATTATATGAGATAATTACTTTAATGTGGGACTCACTTTTGTTAAGTAAAAGTAATAAATTCATACGAAAGGTCTTATGGCATTTCTTAATAGGACCCTAAGAGTTTTCCCCAAAATTGTAATAACATTTTTTGTGGGGATAGTTAATGAGATAATATTATTTACGAGAGAGCCACTTGGTCTACATTGTAACAAATTGGCACAACCCTTTTGTTGACAGTTCCGGATAGCACCGAAAGAGTTCTTTTAAAAACCCTCATAACATTTTTATGGTGGCAATAGTTTATGAAATAGATTGTCTGTTCACTCTGCAGTGGGTGTGCACCGATGTGAAACTTGCTGGCAGATATAAAGTGTGTGCCGGATTGGGTCTCTAACACCAGTCTATGACGAAGCAATATCTTCACAATATCCTTTCTTCCAGGAGTGCTACTTCTGCAATTTTCGTAGGGCGACTTCTGTGAAGTTTGGGACGCAGGAGATGAGGTACTCCTGAAGTACAGCTGTGAGGACGGATCTTGAATTCCCACTTTTATTTTGGAATTATGTGAGACATAAACAGTGCTACAATGTGCAGTGCAGTACACAAGAAGCTCTTTTATCCGGACTAGGTGGGACCGGATGTAATCCAGATTACCGAAAATCCGGATATATTATACCAAATACAAAAAGTCTAAATGTTCAGCAATGTACAATTGCCGGTACACCTTCTTAACTGTAGATGGAATGTGGGATGTGCATGCTTAGATGATTCAAAGAGAGAAGGCTCGTCAGTGCAAAACAAACAGATGGATGAGAGAGCTGATACATTCACATGCGCCCCTAGTCAGATAGTGTCACACCTCTCGAGAAGCGCACCGTAGGTACAATGAGCTGTGGTGGGAGAACTGTTGGCGTCATTACTATGCAACTTACTTGATGGGCCCCAATACACCTGGGTGTTGTGTGCTGTCCTTAGGTTAGTTAGGTTTAAGTAGTTCTAAGTTCTAGGGGACTGATGACCATAGATGTTAAGTCCCATAGTGCTCAGAATCATTTGAACCATTTTTGAACCCAATACACCGTTATTTAATGTACAACACTTGAGAAACAGTGTTATTCACACTGAACTCCTTAATCACTCGGTACTAGACTAAATTACCGGCCTAGTGACAAGCATCCTGTGTACCCCACTGACTACATATCTTCGTGTTATAAGAACAAAAGAGAAAAAGACCAAGGGACACAAAATATGAATCCGGATAAACCGGAAATCCGGATTAGTGACGGCCAAATAAACGAGGTTCTTGTTTACAAATTTCGAACTCCTTATTAACATTAATACTGTATCCTCTCAACATAATAACACCTCTATCAGTTATGTACTGAATTAGGATTTTAACATACTACTTAGTTCGTTTGTACAATATATTCATTTAAATATACTTATATTTCTATACATTGTAAAGACTTTTGACTCTCGCTGTAGTGTAACTCGTCAAACTTCCACACTTCTTTTCTAATTAGAACAAACGTTTGCAACAATATAAACGATAGCAACTTCAGATTTACTCATTACACACAACACATGTCTTTTTGTATCCTAGAGTCTGTTGATGTTGCCACCTTTCATCCATGAGGGTGCTGGGCATATATTTAGATGGTAGTGGGTCCTGGATGTCATAAGAGCTCAAAAAAATTACTATTTTACGTAATAAAATTCTTCTGGTTCTTCCTGATTCTAAAAATATGCACTTCATGTACAGTACCTCGTCATTCTCATGCTTAAATGTCATTTTGTTCAATTTGGGCCCCGCAATTTCCTTAGAAACTCGTTTATGTGCTATCTTTGAAGAACCTGTCGACTGTCGTATGTGCAGGAAAAATGTTTAAATGGCATAACGCAAAATAAGAATGCGATTCAACAGTGGCATTTGGGAACACAAAACGAAATCTGTTTTTGCTGGCATTTCAGCTTTTCACGTTGGTGGAATGGATGTCATAATGTTTTAATGATGGAGTAAAAAGCAGATTAAAAAAATGGGCAGGCCAAGCATCAAAACTAGGAACAACATGAAAATTGTGCGGCTATGAGCGGACAGGCAACATGTCACAGAAATTGAAAAAGTTGCTGAAGGCATGAAAAAGGAGGCCAGAATAAGAAAGAAAAGAAGTAAAACTAAAGAAAATGAAAAGGACACGAAAGGATTCAACAAGATTATTGAGCAGAAATGGTTTGAAATGTCGTGATTGATAAGAAAATACATACAAATATTTAGTTTCAATTTTCTGTAATCAACGTGTTTCCATTCAGAGATATTGTTACCGGTATCTCATCCAATATTAAAGCTACATAAACAATGTAACCTCCAACAGAAAAAATATAATTATAATATTCACATTTAGTATAACCTCCCAACAGAAAAATCTCGTTTAAGTTCCCAATAGAAAAAATTTCTTTCTAATAATAAAATATTAAGTTTTAATGTGACATTCCATCAAAGACTGACTGCTTATCGACATTAATAAATTTTGACGTCAGCAGCGCTGTGTCGTGGCCCTGTGAAATCATCCTGAATAAACTGAAAAATTCTTACCTCACAATGATGTCGCCAGATAACGCTATCTATATATCTGCTCCTATAAGAAATTTTTGGCTCAGCCCAGTGCAATGATGGGCACTAGATTTTCATTTGTAGGAAAACAACTGATTTTCTTTTGCCTAATCAACATGAGTATGCACGGAAAAAATTCGTAAAATCTTTACTCATATAAATGACTGGCAAAAGTTTTCTTCAGAACAAAAGTTATTACTGAAACATTTCTGCAAGGAACTACATGGGACTCTAACATTACAATTGTGGTTAAATCATTTGTGCCAATTATCATATGCGCGCAGCAACAAAGAACAATATTTTTTTTATACTACATTGCTCAGGCACTCCCATCGTTCTGCATGACCGGCCCAACACAAGTCAGCCGCTCGACTGCCCTGTCCGAACTCCAGAACTCAAGTGCTCTGTGCGAGCTACAGAATACGACTGCTCTCTGTGAGCTACTAAACTCGACTTACTGCCAACACTGCTCTGACCTGCGATTCTATTGTAGCATAGATATTCCATATCGCAGGCAGTGCGTGAGCAATCCATCGAAATCACATCTGCTCAAGTGCGCTAGCGAATAGTAATGAACCCCTAATGAACTCCTTACAACAAAGTTATGGATGAATAATAATATAAAGCTTGCCTACACACTAAACCACATTATTCAACAATGGATTAAATATTTTAAGCTGGAGTATGTCATATTACGTTCTTAAACTATTAAAAAAAATGCCCCTTAAAATACATTTTTTATAAAATAATCAAAACATGAGACTGGTAAATATTAGTGGTTTACTGTTTCAACAATGTAATAATTCAGAGAATAAAATTTGTTTTTTATTTTTAGTTTGGAATAGCTGTTATACTAGTATCCATCATCAAGTAGCATCCGAATTCCATTTCCTCGACTGCTTCTCCGCTACATATCTTGCATTTTATGATATACTTTAGACCTCCATTTGTTGCATATACAGCCTCTTGCATGAAGTTAAGTCTGGAAAGCAAGTGCGTATCAACGGAAATATAATGTAGTTTCACATAGCGTGAATTTAGGCACGTCACACACGAAATCTTTTGGTTGGAAATCGGAATATCTTTTAATATTGTCTCGTATAATTCCCCAACATTCGCCTCTGCATTCATAGACAATATATTTCGAGAGATTACTACTGGTGTTATGAACAGTATCACAAATAAAATATCAAATCTCTGCTTAAAATGCTGGGAGTTTGTTTTTTTTTGTCGAAAACATCCAAAGCCGGATCCAAAAATGGATGGCTCATCATTTGAATGGTACTTTTGAAATCATCGCTGTGTGATATTGCTTGCATTAATAAGGTCATCAAAGAATCGAAAGCGGACGTTCCCTTGAAGTTGAGGGTAGCAGATTTTAATTTGCTTGAGGACCCATTTGGGAAAAGTGGCAAATTAATGTCTATGAATTTCTTAGTTTCCAGTTTGGCCAATAATCTAAGTAGTTTTTCTTGCTCTATTAACAATGATTTCATTTTGAAGCTTTTTCAGCATTGCATTCTCCTCCATTTTATTGTTACATGTCTCTCCGTTTTCTTGTGTTTTTGAACCACAGGATGAAATTTCAGTGACACCCCTGGTGAAGTATGATTCGCGATGGTGTTTTGTGGAATGAAATATCTCTTTAGAGTCCAAATTCGGCAGTAAATTATCATCTGAAGAGCGCTGAAAACACACACTATCACTCTTGACTGAGAGACTGTTGTTCTCCGCATTCATAACAAGTGAGCTCGAAGTAGGAGAAAATCTGTATTCAAAACTATTAAAAATTTTAACTCTGTCTCATTGTCATGTTCGTGTTGGGTTTCACTTCGTAACGTACTGTTCAGTGTGTTCTCAGAATTATCGAGTAGAAGATTGCTTTTGGGTTTCGTTATCTTCAGCTTCTTATTCCTTGCTCTCCAGTTGTCTTCTTAATCGTAAGGCAATGATGCTTCAGTTGGTTTGTGCTTCACGGCTTGCTTTGAATCTCGTTTTTCCATCATAAGTGGCGCTAACAGTTTTGTTTCCTCACGCAGCCAGTTCAAACGTTGAAAAATGAAGTTGTCTACTTGTAAAGGTAGTTTGTCAAAGCCCCTTGTCTCTAATTTTGAAAATTGTCCTTCAGTCACTGCTGACGAACGAATAGATAAAGGAATATGGAAAGAAGGATACATCACAGCTGTCCACAGTGGTATATAGTACATCAACTCTTTCAGCATCTCTGGAGCATTAGGAATGTTGTATGGATTCACATCAAAGAGATTGTCATCCTTAGTCTGATCCGCGATGACTTCAGCTTCATTGTAGATACGTTTTGCCCTATTAATCCACGCTATTCAGTAGATTCCTTAGAGTTCAGAATTGATTCCAACAGAATGTCATCATTGTTTTCAATATCATCAGTTTTCTTGTCATCATCTTTCTTTTCGTCAATATATGAATGACGTGGACCACCTGTGATAATATTATCAAGGTGGCGCTGATGTTCCATTGATGGACATTCTTGACCACACTGATCAATACCAAGATGTTCACTCAATGCAACAACCAAAAGTGAGCGCAAAGCACTTTCGATATCATGAAAATCTGTCATCATGTAAATATGGGCCAAAACGCGAAGATAAAGCTGTTTGACTTGTGATTTACTCTTGAGAAGCATTTACACCTCGATATCATGACCAGAAAATACACTCCTGGAAATGGAAAAAAGAACACATTGACACCGGTGTGTCAGACCCACCATACTTGCTCCGGACACTGCGAGAGGGCTGTACAAGCAATGATCACACGCACGGCACAGCGGACACACCAGGAACCGCGGTGTTGGCCGTCGAATGGCGCTAGCTGCGCAGCATTTGTGCACCGCCGCCGTCAGTGTCAGCCAGTTTGCCGTGGCATACGGAGCTCCATCGCAGTCTTTAACACTGGTAGCATGCCGCGACAGCGTGGACGTGAACCGTATGTGCAGTTGACGGACTTTGAGCGAGGGCGTATAGTGGGCATGCGGGAGGCCGGGTGGACGTTCCGCCGAATTGCTCAACACGTGGGGCGTGAGGTCTCCACAGTACATCGATGTTGTCGCCAGTGGTCGGCGGAAGGTGCACGTGCCCGTCGACCTGGGACCGGACCGCAGCGACGCACGGATGCACGCCAAGACCGTAGGATCCTACGCAGTGCCGTAGGGGACCGCACCGCCACTTCCCAGCAAATTAGGGACACTGTTGCTCCTGGGGTATCGGCGAGGACCATTCGCAACCGTCTCCATGAAGCTGGGCTACGGTCCCGCACACCGTTAGGCTGTCTTCCGCTCACGCCCCAACATCGTGCAGCCCGCCTCCAGTGGTGTCGCGACAGGCGTGAATGGAGGGACGAATGGAGGCGTGTCGTCTTCAGCGATGAGAGTCGCTTCTGCCTTGGTGCCAATGATGGTCGTATGCGTGTTTGGCGCCGTGCAGGTGAGCACCACAATCAGGACTGCATACGACCGAGGCACACAGGGCCAACACCCGGCATCATGGTGTGGGGAGCGATCTCCTACACTGGCCGTACACCACTGGTGATCGTCGAGGGGACACTGAATAGTGCACGGTACATCCAAACCGTCATCGAACCCATCGTTCTACCATTCCTATACCGGCAAGGGAACTTGCTGTTCCAACAGGACAATGCACGTCCGCATGTATCCCGTGCCACCCAACGTACTCTAGAAGGTGTAAGTCAACTACCCTGGCCAGCAAGATCTCCGGATCTGTCCCCCATTGAGCATGTTTGGGACTGGATGAAGCGTCGTCTCACGCGGTCTGCACGTCCAGCACGAACGCTGGTCCAACTGAGGCGCCAGGTGGAAATGGCATGGCAAGCCGTTCCACAGGACTACATCCAGCATCTCTACGATCGTCTCCATGGGAGAATAGCAGCCTGCATTGCTGCGAAAGGTGGATGTACACTGTACTAGTGCCGACATTGTGCATGCTCTGTTGCCTGTGTCTATGTGCCTGTGGTTCTGTCAGTGTGATCATGTGATGTATCTGACCCCAGGAATGTGTCAATAAAGTTTCCCCTTCCTGGGACAATGAATTCACGGTGTTCTTATTTCAATTTCCAGGAGTGTAGTTTAATTCTATTCTCAAACAACACGAGGGTAGACTTATTCTTTCATGCAAAACAATATAACACCTATTCAAATAATCTGTTAAGTCCGAGTTATTGGCTATTGCTCTAGAAATGGCCACCAACAAAGCCTTACCAAAATCAGTTACCGTGATTGGTCTGGGAGCTCCAGATCTGACGATTTCTATAAAGAAAAATGTCAAGAATGATGCGTCATGCCTAAAGTATATCATCTGATAAGTTGGGCAACTGATTGATGATCGATTGACGATATTTGGATGTTTACTAGTAACATTTACTTTGCGGATGCACATGTACTGATACAGGTATATGTACTTTGACATTTTCCACACAGTCAGCCCTGTTTGACTGATCCCCAAATCGTGAAATAACTCGAAATCAACGCCACCTGTAGCATCTACTGAATCGTATACACTGCTATTGATCTGATGACAATATTTGTGCAACTGACTATATCTTTGCCAATATATACAGAAGAATGGGTCCAATCCGATTGCTTGAATTTCGTCCTGATGGGTTGTATGTTTTGCGATCAGCAGGTTTTCAACAGGCTTACTAGTTGTTATACCAAATCGTTTGTCCCTTTCCTCTTCTTTAGCCTTTCTCAAGACATCAGCATCTGGTAAATTTGGAAGAATATGAAAGACATATTTTTCGCTTCATCATTTCGCCAAAGAGCTGCAGGCATCCTGCTATCAACTAATTTGGCAGCTAATTGTTGTCTCCTCGTGCCACGAAGGTGTCTTCTTTCCAAGTGATTACTATCATCGGAAAAATTTGAAAGTCTGCAGTTTAGAATAATATCGTTGTCCTTTTTTGGCTTCAACAGAGCAATCCCTTCGAAATTGGCTCCGCATTCTGTACATCTCCCTTTGATATACAAGAAGTACTTTGAGCTTGAGCTTTCACACACTTTCGCGTATTTGAAAGAAAAGTCACATGGAATTTTGTGATGTTCATAAATTTTATCAGTCTTGAAGGCAACCCAAGCTTCCTGTTTGTTGGTTTTATGGTAGACCATTATTCTGCTGACAGTAGTAGGTCATATTGCTTTGTCATGTTGAACGAAGAACCAAAAATATTCCACTACACATCTTTTCTATCATCGTCTTTTCCTTCAACGAAACATTCCAGCCTGAAGGTGTTTCTAACAAACGTAAGAAGAACATTACGATCTTCGTTAATTGTTGTGTAAATATATTTTGAAGACATTTTCGAGCCGATGTCGGCCATGACATCGGACAGTTTTTGGAAGACCGGATGAGACGTAGGGAATTCAATGCCTCTATCATCAATCACTTTAAATTTCTCCATGCTGAGAAGACGTTTCAATTTGGTAGATTGTACATTTTTATGGGTGTTACGGTTCATAAATACCTCTTACACAACAGCACCGACTCACAACAGGCACCGACTGCACAAGAGCTCTTACTGTACGAGCACACCGATTATTCGCATGAATGAGAGTAGTATTGTTGCGTGTACTCATTAGCGGCAGGTCAAGGAGCGAAATGCAGCGCTGGTGGGCGCCTTCACACGACGCGGCGCACGCCACCCAAAAAGTGCAGCTGTTGTAGTCGTTAGCTTTGATGCTACCGCGAGAAGCTTTGATGCTGCCACTATTGTAACTGCTACGCTGATGTCACTTGCCGATTGTTTAAAAGCGGCAGTTCACGTGTTCATTGTTGCTGTGCTTTGTTTAACAGTTTTTGGTGTTGTGACGTCTCAGGGACGCATCATGGTTTTTATTATCCTTCTATCGAGCGCAGCTGTTCAGATTGATGTACATCGAAATTTTCTGTAAATTACTTTTCAACAATTGGCAGTATTGGCACCTTCTCGTTAATAGCTTCCCTTCTCTGTATGCTTGTCATTGTTGTGTGATTCTGTAAATTACTTGTCAACGATTGGCAGCACTTTCACCTTCTCATTATAGCTTCCTTTCTCTGTATGCTTTTCGTTATTGTATGATTCAGTATCGACGCTAGTGCTCTGTTGATGAGATGTGAGCCAATTGCTCATTTTTATCCACTGCACCCTTTCGTATTTCATTTCAACAATTAATTTATTTGTTTATCAGCTTATTAAATAGTACAAAGCTCATCCAGAATGCAAAATGCACTTTAATTCTTTTTGAACTGTTTAATCGTCAATGTCCGCTGTCTGAACGCAAAATATAAAATTAATACGCGCCTGTTTGCATTATTTTATAGGAATTTTATTATTTTAAGTGGGATGTACTAGATCATGTTGAAGAAATACAAAGCATATTGTTCAAAGATAATAATATGCTGTAATTGTCTTATAGATGACGATACTTTGTGTATTGTAGTTATGTATTCAAATCAGCATTTTGAGAGCGTCAAAGCTTCATTTCAGCGTGAGAGAGGGGTAAAATCAATAGATGTTATTGGATTGAAAGCCTTCATCAGTTTCTTGTTTTTAACTATTGTTAACAAAAGTAACAGATAAAGCCTGGAAGATCTGTGTGGAAATGATGGGGATGGCACTGAAAAATTTCGCCTCATACATAAAACGTTTCAAATTTATTGTGGGGTGCCTTAGATTTTACAGTCGCGCTATTCGTGATGAAAGGAGACATTTAGACAAGCTAACAGCAATTCGGGAAGTATTTACTGTGTTTGTACGCAACTACCAGAAATATTATACCCTCGGATAAAATGTTACAGTAGACAAGAAGCTGGAAGGATTCTGCGGAAGGTGCAATTTTTGCCAATATGTACAGTCGTGGACAAAACGAGCGAGACCCCTCGCCTTTTCGTTATGCTGACCCGCACGGCTTTAAAGTCTGCTACACAGCATAACAGGCAAGGCGACGAAGTGCTACCAACATACTATGCGCAGGCGTGAAATTGACAAACTATCTGAACTTTTTTAGACTGTATTCCACAATTTGTAAGACTATATTAATGCTGATTAGTGTGTTAAATACAACACGTAAATATAAGACAGAACTGAAAGAACAAACGCTAATTGGTATGAACTGGACAAATAAATATGAATTTCAACTTATCGAGATGACTTAACTGTTTCAGTAAGACAAAGAACCCCAGATCGTTACGAAGTAGCAAAATATTATCCGCATTCGGCCGCGAAACGGTCTGTGTCAACGTTCAGACCAGTCATACTGGATTACCATTGCTGACCTACCATGAAAGTGTGCAAATTTAGCAATGCGTGAAGATTCATAACGAAATTCAGTTAAAAATCATTCAGTGCCACGCTTAAGTCAATTCCATTATTGACAGAAGCGGAAAAAGTAGGCAGTAACATGTATGAAATTCTACAAGAGTGTCATATTGACATGCACAGGGCGCCAGTACAGAATAAAGGTAGCGATAAAACGTATTGGGTGCGCGAGAATTTCTTAAAATTGCTTTACTGATATTCTACCTGCCTCCATAGAGATTAGAACCGAAAACAAACCAGACCTTCCTTTCACTATGCTAGCAGACAACCTAGGCAAACAGCCCTCTATTATTACCCCAGACATGAACAAGCAGGCAATTTCGAAATGAAAATCTGCAGTTTCTGTTGCATACAGCTTTCTGGACTCAAAAACATGAATTTTCTTCCTTTATGTCACCGCTTATGTGACAATCATTCGGGATGTTTATCGAAATAACAAATTACTGTTATTAGAGAGTAAATTTTGTAGGATAATTCTGCACCACCCCAGGAAATAAACGGCTACATAGCTGCCAAACGTATTCTGCATTGTTTCGAATTCTCCACTAGACTCGCCACAGCCAGAAAACGTTCATTAGCAGAAGTGTTTCTTAAGCTAGCTAGCAATGAGAATGTTCGTACTTCTAAAACGCGGTGGCATTAATACTGGGATGTGAATTACCACGTGTATAGGCAAATACATTCTATTTGCATTCCTGTAAACGTGATTTGGATCGAAAACGTAGCTACGACTAATATGCTTATGTATCGACAGCAACTAGAACATTTCGAATAAAGAGTAGCGGGTGTTATTTATGCGGCCCTCATCTTCAGTGTTTTCGTTGTTAGGATTTCGTCACCTAAACCGGTAAAAACGGAACCCTACTAGTCTCACTTTCTTGACCGTCTATCGGTCTACCCAACCCTTAAAACCCGTTTACCTCCAGAACGGGTGGACGTAATAAGCGGAAATGTATCGCACTTCTTGCTGTAACCGGTCCCATGCTGGTGTAAAAAAGTGAGCTTCTATGTCAACGCAATCAAAAGATACGACGGTTTATGTAAAGAAAATTTACGCGAGAGGTCAAAAAATGGCTTCAAGAACTATGCGACCTAACTGCTTAGGTCATCAGCCCCTAGACCTAGAACTACTTAAACCTAGCTAGCCTAAGGGCATCACAGACATCTATGCCCGAGGTAGAATTCCAACCTGCGACTGAAGCAGCCGTGCGGTTCGTCACTGAAGCGCCTGGAACCGCTCGGCCACCGCAACGCGGCGAAACCCTACTCACCTCATGTATAATGATAATATATACTGTCTAGTGAGGATAAACTGTATTCTCCAGCAACTCAGATCGTTTGCTCACGGAACTTTTACGAAGCTACATTCAAACTTTGTCGAAGTCGTCTGCAATATCCATTACAAACACCCTAGGAACTTCGTATGCGATATCCACTTCTGAAGACGCTGGCAGATACTGCAGTACTATAACAAGTAGGTGGGAATTTATTGTTATTGGTCCACGCATGACACTTTATTTCAATATCAATTTAACGCGCCTAGGTGTTTGTATATGCCTGAAACTATTGAACAAAAAGTAAATAAACAACAAACGAGCCGGCCGCGGTGGTCTCGCGGTTCTAGGCGCGCAGTCCGGAACCGTGCGACTGCTACGGTCGCTGGTTCGAATCCTGCCTGGGGCATGGATGTGTGTGATGTCCTTAGGTTAGTTAGGTTTAAGTAGTTCTAAGTTCTAGGGGACTTATGACCACAGCAGTTGAGTCCCATAGTGCTCAGAGGCATTTGAACCATTTTGAAACAGCAAACAACTTCGATGTTTAAATCAAATGAAAGTCACATGTCGTAATTAAAACATAATTTCGTCGTTACATCTACATTACTACATCAACAGGATTTCTTGGCAATCCGGACTTACGTGCCTGGCAGAAGGTTAGGGTTATTTCTCTACCGTCCCACTCATTAACAGTGTGCGGGAAAAAGGACCACTTAAATCTTTTCTTGCGAGCCTTGAATTACATTATTACTATGGTTTCTTCCTGTGTTCCCGAGGAAATACCCCGATCTTGCTGAAACTTCGCTCAGTGAAAGCGGGGACAAAATAAGCGAACACGTGTCTCGGCTTATCTGCTTACACTCTACCGCTTCTGAGAAAACGACGGTCAAAGTTTTCAATGCGCTGTTACTATAGTGTAGACACCTCTTAGCGGGTAAGCATTCAACTGGAGCGGTAGCTCTGCGGCTACCATAGCGATTTCTGAACTTTGCGCTGCGAGTTCGAAACCCGGTTTTTCCTTTTTTTTCCCCTCACTCTCTGAATTATCTACGAATGTTTATTCCAATTTATGTTGAAACACTGTTGTCGTTATTCGTCAGTTAATTTACTGTGTAAAGAAATAAGTTAAAAAGGGAACACACAGTGCGTAGTGGGGCGATCACTCTGTTGTAGAAATAATTCAGAAGCCAAGATCGCTTAAATATTGTTTACTGGATAACCGGTTTCAACACACTAAAGGTGCCATCATCGGATCTGAAAATATTTGGTTATAACGATACATGAGGCAGCCCAGATGATGTTAGATCAGCTTGTCTCATTCGTTTATTACTTTTTAATTCATTAATTACACATAAAGTTAATTGGCGAATAATGAAAACATTATTTCAACATAACTTAGAAAAAAACATTCGTAGATAATTCTGATAGAGAGGCAGGAAAATAAAATAATTAAAAAACCCAATATGGTATCGAACACGGGAATCAGTGTTAAGAAGGAACGACGGTAGCCACCGCTTCAATTGCGTTCTCGGCTGCAGAAGGTATCTACACTAGAGCAACAGCGCGTTGATAACTTTGGCCGTCGTTTTCTCGTAAACGGTCGAGTGTCTGCAGATAAGCCGAAACACATGTTCGCTTATTTTGTCCTCTCCTTCACTGAGCAAAGTTTCGGGACAATCAGCCTATGACATTTGGCGAGTTCCCCTCGCTCGTCGAGTCGCTTCTTACGCCCGGCGAGAATTATGTATGCCTCCGAGTAAACTGCGCCACCTGGAAACACGGCGAGCGGGGATAAACACGTTTTCCTTCTTATAAGGCAACCTTCTACAGATAATATTCACGAAGTGTTCTTCAGGTTGCCTCAGATATTTCAGAAATGTTTCTTGCCTCAGGCCTGCCGCATATGCAAAACGTAAACATTTCATTTCATGTAATATTTATCAGGATAAGACATGACAAGAGTGGACCAGTCACTTCTGAGAAAAATTAGAGATTCTAAGTTGCTCCACTATGTAATGACACGGGCACGGGCTTGCGATCTGTCTTTTATGCCATCGATTTCCGTGTTACACATACTTGGCCACTGCGTTGCGGCTGCCATCTTGGAGGAGGCAGTCTGTTTCCTGCCAGCGCTGTTTCCGCAGCCAATATTAACCGCGACGAATCATTCAGTCAACGCTAAATGGCCCATCTGGCTGAGGCAGACAAGGGCGCTATAATACTCCATGCAGAGGGATCTTCAAATGCCGACATAGCGAGAACTATGGGTCTTCACAAGTCGACGGTAGCCAGGTGGATCAGACGAAAGGAAGAGAGTGGTAACTTGAATGGGAGGCCTCATGGCCGTCGCCGCAAAACAACGCAAGCTCAGGATCAGCAGATACGCCGTTTCAGTGAGAACCACCCATTTGTCAACGCACGACAAATCAGCAATTCATGAAGCTTGGAATGAGTTACTTGAATCTCCTAGTTCTGTGGCTCGAGTTGTGGGCTCAATGCCCACAGATTTCCAGCTGTTGTGGAAGCCAAAGGAGGCTATACGCGATTTTTTTTTACAGACTTATGTTTTATATAATTTCAAGGAAACGCAATAAGTGGAATGGGGACAAACAAATTAATTCACAGCAAGATATGTAATATTTAATTTGATAAGAGAAGAAATACTCACCTTATATATTCATTCAGTCTCTATAAAATACGTGACACACGTGTGTATGCAAGAAGGGTACAAAACAGTTCAGCACAAAATAAAAATGTTGAGGAGAAGCTCCCCGATGAAGACGTAATTGCAGAACAAAGGTTGGGCTAGAAGGAGAGGTAAGGAGGCCCGAAAAAGCAGAACAAAATCAAATACCCAATAGACTTTGAGTAGTTGTCGCAGCAAAGGGCGGTTGGTATATGCGATTCGGAGCAACTGTACAAGAATAGTTTTATTTACTGATTTTTGAGGCTTTATTTTGTGACGGCTAAACAGTGCTGCATCATGAGACCCGCTATTTTTCCACATGTGGCTAAACATCAGAGCTGAAAAAATTTTGAGAGGTACCGAAGTTCTCTGGAAGAGTAAAGTGTTTTAGACAAGAAGATGATTTTTAGTTCATTTCATTTTAACCATTCACACTATGCTTCGACATTCTAATCTTTGATTTCATTTTATTATTACGTATCATTCCTTCAGTGAAAGTCAACGGTAGTAAGTTTCAAGATATGAAGAATAACTGGAAGTTTTTAATTTGTGGAATAGCGTATTTAACAGTTCATATTTTCAACAAATCTGTAGTTATAGGACATATTAAGAAGCAAGTAAAAATGGCACTGTGGAAAGATCAGGTTGGCCTCTAAAGGGTAACGACGGTAAAATAGCAAATACTAAAAAATGGGTAACAACTATTGTTGATGGTGAGTAACCGTAATCGATATGTCACTTTTCCGTAATTGTATTTCTGAAGTTTATCGTCAATCCTAGGACTGACATCGATACTCTGTTTTACGTAAAGAATACAACCTTCAAAATTTATTTAGCAGCGCAGAATATTAAATCACAGTTTATAGATCAGGAACCTAATCCAACTGCCTTTAATTTTATTCTCACGGATGACTTTGGGACAGTAAATAACAAGAGAAATAACAAAACTCTCAGATCAATATATAGAATTCAAGTGTCCAGTGGATTCAAAAGTTTGCTATAATAGCGATTAATTGCTTTTACAGACTCCTTCATGCCTACATTTTCTATCAGACAATGTTTGAAACTAGGACTAAGAAGGTAAACAATTTTTCCACAAATTGTCAAATTGGAAGTCGGAGAGACAGTTACATAAATTACGATGACAACAAACGTTTTTCAAGTAAACTGATCACAGGAGGCATCCAACGTATTTATTGTGAGTTACATGCACAGTATGTAAACTGGCAACGCCACCAACACACAATACCACTAACAAGGGAACATCCCCATCGCACCGCCCTCAGATTTAGTTATAAGTTGATACAGGGGATAGGCCTTGAAAAACTGAACACAGATCAATCGAGAAAACACGAAGAAGTTGTGTGGAAGTATGAAAAAAATAAGCAAAATATACAAACTGAGTAGTCCATGCGCAAGATAGGCAACATCAAGGATAGGGTGAGCTCAGGAGCGCCGTGATCCCGTGGTTAGCGCACGCAGCTGCGGAACGAGAGGTCCTTCCGTCAAATTTTCCCAGGAGTGAAAAGTTTAATTTTTATTTTCAGACAATTATTATCTGTCCGTCCGTCCGTCCGATGCGAGGTAACCGCGCCGTAGTATGATGACGCTACACCTAAAAAACATCGAAAGACATGACGTCAGTCGACTATAGCGCACGGAAGAGAGAGTATTCCTGCTAATGAGGCTCCCTGGCTGGCAGTTAACTGTTCGCTACTTTGGACGAGAGTGCATTAAATACGTGCGATGCATTGCGTGGGCAATATGAATCCAGCAAATATAGCTCGTGACTCCAATAACAATGTCAATGAACATTTTCCGAACTGTAAGGCATCGGAAAGTTCCTTAAGGGATCGAACGATTGTCGAACATTTGTATGATTATTTCCTACATTTGTTGAATAACAGTACGTGTGGTGATGATTGTCTGAAAATAAAAAAAATCAAACAACTAACCCGAGGGAAGCCTTAAACCAACGACCTCTCGTTCTGCAGCTCCTCACGCTAACCACGCGACCACTGCGCTCCCGTGCTCAAGCTATCCTTGATGTTGCTTATCATGCACACGGACTACTCAGTTTGTTTGGTTTGAATATTTTTTTCATAGGTCCACACAACTTCTTCCTGTTTTTCGAATGATCTGTGTTCAGTTTTCAAGGCCTATCCACTGTGTCAACTTATAACTAAATCTGAGGAGGGTGCGATGGGAAGGTTCCCTTGTTAGCTATGAAACAACTGTAGCAAAACGGAGCATCCTCGTTATCCATGTGATGGATAAGACGACTAATTCGCAACATAAATGTCAATGTAAGCATCAGTTTCTGTTGGAACGTGCTTCCCGGACCAAATAACATACATTTCCTACGTCTTCAATGCGAATCATGTAGCAAATGTAATTTAAAGGACATAAAAATATCGAGTGAATTTACTAAAATAATTATGAACCACTTGAATTTGCATTCAACAGGCAATGTTCAGAAGTCTGGTGTAGGAGTACTGCATGCTCTAATTCGAAACAACAAAAATCAACAGAGTAACTATTATTGAACGTCATCAGGTCACTCATCGAGCATTCCTATGCAGTACTGTTACTGGTGACGTGTTATGATGCCTTTATCGTTAACTTCCTAAGAAGAAATGAAAGGCTGAGCCCCACCAAAAGACGTAAACTCGAGGAGAGAGTTGCGTGAACATATTATTTTACATCTGATAAATCCAAAAGTGTGTTTTGGGCTACGAATTCTGCCCCCAGGGTGTGTGCAACACAGCTGGAATTTGTTGCCAACAACTGAGACACCTTTCGGTCACAGTGTAAGAAAATCGAGCAACAAATCTACATCACCTGTGCTACTGCATGATAACGCACTATGTTGATTTGAGAAACAAAACTATCCAGGAGATTGATAGGAAAGTCGTCTCTCAGGCACATTTGTATTGATAGGGAAGTCCTCTCTCAAGCACTTGTCCCTCTCGTCATATATTTGTAAAATTTTACCTTTCCCACTCTAGATCGATCAACCGTCAAGGCAATTCATTTCTAGACGAAAATACTTTTAAAACTACTCTGGTTTATTGACATCGTTAGAACAAGTAGGTTTCTACAGGCGTAGAATTTGTAAACAACTTTACCATTGTCATATCGTTTTAGATATCGTGAAAGAAAATTCTGCTGCTAATTAATTTCTCTTTGATAATTACTGTTGCGTTTAGTAAACTAATGGAAAATGCAATTAAAATATTCACTGTACTAATACAAACTAAAGTCAGCTTAATACAGAAACATCACGACGGCAGTCTATCTTAATAAAGCATTAAGTTTCTGTGAGACAATTGGGCTTATTTTAACACGAATTAGTAGGATATTACAGACTTTACACTTAGAAAAGATCTGTATTTATTTCATTTCCTGTACCATTCGTAAGTGTTATGAAAATGGGGCTTTTCATAGATAAAATTATGTATTCACAACAACAAAAAAATGTCGGCAGAAAACAAAAGTGGCATTATGAATCTGGCAGTACCGTAAGGTTTTCACTCTGACACTAAGAGTTACTGAAAGTAGCAAGAAGAATTTTGCTCGAGCGTTGTCTTACGATTCCCTTATTAAGTTTTTATCTGCCTGCTTGTAGCTGTGCTACAAAAGAATTAAAAATCTGGCTTTCAGCAAGTCTCGAAAGGCGAACAAAAGCAGCTTGCACCTGGTTACTAAGCATGTTACCTGGGGACTGGTTTTTTCTTAAAGCGGGAAGACATCCTTTTGTGGTTCAATTGGCAAATGTCAGTCAGACGTGTGACGTTAGTCTAAGCGTTTCGGTGTGTTGAATTTGTACCAATGATTTTTCTACACGTTTTTTCTGTCCCAAATAGAGTTGAAGTCTCCCATTAGTATTTTCACGTCATCTTGGTGAATTTTGCTCATGGTATTTTCGAGTGTGTTCCAGAATTTTTCAACATTGTCGGTGTTTTTCTTATTTTCGATGTTGGTGGGTTCAAATGGTTCAAATGGCTCTGAGCACTATTGGACTTAACTGCTGTGGTCATCAGTCCCCTAGAACTTAGAACTAGTTAAACCTAACTAACCTAAGGACATCGCACACATCCATGCCCGAGGCAGGATGCGAACCTGCGACCGTAGCGGTCGCGCGGTTCAAGACTGTAGCGCCTAGAACCTCTCGAACACTCCGGCCGTCGATGTTGGTGGGGACACGTGCATTGATGAGTGTATATGTTTTACTGGGGCTCTGAATGACCATAGTCATAAGTCGCTTGTTGACGGGCCAGCCGCGGTGGCCGAGCGGTTCTTGGCTCTTCAGTCCGGAACCGCGCGACTGCTACGGTCGCAGGTTCGAATCCAGCCTTGGGCATGCATTTGTGTGATGTCCTTAGATTAGCTAGGTATAAGTAGTTCTAAGTTCTAGGAGACTGATGACCTCCACTGTTAAGTTCCATAGTGCTCAGAGCCATTGGAACCTTTTGATTGTCGATCGGTGTGAATTCTTTGGCAGAGTTGATAGATCGGTGTTCGAGAAATGCAATGCCGAAGATTGGTACGCCTTTCGTTACCTTTTGTTGTATTCTGCTCTTGAAGATGCAATGGTTTCCCTAATGCACGGTTTCATTGTCAGTTAGTCGTGGTTCTTGAAGTGCAAGGATGAGAATTTTTTGTCGGTCCATTTCTTTTGTGAGATTATTTAGTTTTCGTGTTTGGATCAAGGTATCGATGTTTACTTTTAAATGCATGTTTTTTGCTTGTAGGGAAATTTACCAGAGATCTTCGATATTCTCTGTCGTGCTAACCTGGACTCCCCAGAATCCGAAAATCCAACTGCCGCCTGTCGACAGCCGGGTTGTGTACCACCTGGGATAAAGTTGACTTTGCTTGCATAGTTTACGTTTGCTTGTGTTTCATTGGTTGTGCTTGGGTGATACCAGGACCGGACAGGACCAGAGGGTGTTGAAGCCTTTGAAAGCAAATATTTTCAGCCAAGCTCATTGAGCTAACACGGTGACCAGAGTAACGGTGATTTTCACTCAGACGTGTCTGGATTTTGCGTTCAACGGATTGAGTAGCCGTTCAGGATTGTGTTAGTATTTGGTTCACCCCTAGTATTTGATTTCCTCGGTACCACCCATATGGGGGAGGGTTTCCACTATCCGCCACACGCGATTATTATTATTATTATTATTATTATTATTATTATTATTATTATTGTCATTATGTCTCAGCAAATCCCATATGGTGTATCTTCCCACCACTGAAATAGATGTGTATTGTTCGATTCAGTATTTCCATCACATAAATGTGGTTTATAATTACGTTACATTGCTACTAGTAGACATATTTCTCACTTTTTCTTAGACAGTTGCTACCTGTTACTCCATCATAGGAATTTATGTGCGAAGCATTGTTGAAATACAGACGTTCAAATTATCCGATTTCTGTAATTTCATTTCGATACCAGATCGTTCTAATCGGATTCAGCCAGGTAGTCTTAATGTGGATATCCGACCACGACTGTCATCATATGATAGACTGTGTAAACCACATTCTTTGTCGGACTGTTGAATATAGATCACTTATCTATGACAGGACCTGAATTCTTAAACACTGTGGGAAATAATAATCCGATGTGCTTATTACAAATACGTTATTCCAATATAAATATGTGAACTAACGAGATAACAGTTTATTTACAGGAGCAGAACTAATGTTCAAATGTTCAAATGTGTGTGAAATCGTATGGGACTTAACTGCTAAGGTCATCAGTACCTAAGCTTACACACTACTTAACCTAAATCATCCTAAGGACAAACACACACACCCATGCCCCAGGGAGGACTCGAACCTCCGCCGGGATCAGCCACGCAGCTCATGACTGCAGCGCCCCTGACCGCTCGGCTAATCCCGCGCGGCTACTAAAAGTATACTCGTCCACAAAACCCATGTGGACAATTATCTGATAATCGGTCAAGCTTTGCTTTGTCGCAGCTCTTTAGGACAAAAGAATGGACAGCTCCCTGCTTTTTGCGTTTCCGATAGCGCCTACGATAAGAATCTGGTGTCATATTATGTTTCAGAGCCGTAAACTTTATTTTTTCACCTCACACTAAAACAAAAGCTATGATATGAGACGAGGAAATGACTTATATGCTTCTCAGGAACTTAAGTTTTTCGCGTTAATTTTCTCACTTCATTCTAAAACAAGGACGTTAATATGAGAAGAGGAAATGAAATATACGCTTCCAAGACATATTATTTCCTTGTGTGCTACTACTGCATACATGAAAGCCCTGCAGTTAATTTTTGTATGTTGGATAAATTTTGATATCACCTCACATTCCTTTGTGAGAAGGTTCCTATTTTCTTAGGATTCAAATAGAGTGGACATTTCATCACTGGTTAATATTCTCATGACTAATGACATGATACCCGTTGCAATTGCTCCATGGCACCTGTGAGTAGAGTCTCACGTTGGTTACTATAAGAACACGCAGGCAGTGATATCCGCTCACTGCAGTCAGAGCCAAGGTGATTTCTTTCTGTTTATGGCGAAGCGTCTGCTGCAGTGTCCACGCTCAGCCAACATAAACAAATCGCGGCGGCATTGGGCAGTGCTGATCGCTGCGCTTGTCGCAGGCCTCGACAACAAGAGCGCACTCTCTGCTAACGATACTATGGAGTTAATACATCTTACTTAACGTCATATGCAGGACGTGGGTTAGGTGAAAATTCAGTTTGTAACATCCCATCGCATTAACATACTTTACAGTCATATTTGATGCCCGGTTGTCTGTCTGATGTTAATAGTATTGATTCAGATTGTGCATTAACACGAAAACTCACACACACACACACACACACACACACACACACACACACACACACACGCACACACTCATTGATTCCAGTGAGGATGACAACTACTGTGTGTTGAACAACACATGCACCAGTCAGTTCCTCAGTTGGCGTCGAGTGGATGAGTTTTTTCAATTACCTTGCATTGCAAGAATTGTATGTAAGAGCCTGAAAGTAAATGGACTTGTATCCTAAAGAGCTGCGACAAAGCAAAGCTTGACCGATTATCAGATAATTGTCCACATGGGTTTTGTGGACGAGTATACTTTTAGTAGCCGCGCGGGATTAGCCGAGCGGTCAGGGGCGCTGCAGTCATGAGCTGCGTGGCTGATCCCGGCGGAGGTTCGAGTCCTCCCTGGGGCATGGGTGTGTGTGCTTGTCCTTAGGATGATTTAGGTTAAGTAGTGTGTAAGCTTAGGTACTGATGACCTTAGCAGTTAAGTCCCATACGATTTCACACACATTTGAACATTTGAACATTAGTTCTGCTCCTGTAAATAAACTGTTATCTCGTTAGTTCACATATTTATATTGGAATAACGTATTTGTAATAAGCACATCGGATTATTATTTTCCACAGTGTTTAAGAATTCAGGTCCTGTCATAGATAAGTGATCTATATTCAACAGTCCGACAAAGAATGTGGTTTACACAGTCTATCATATGATGACAGTCGTGGTCGGATATCCACATTAAGACTACCTGGCTGAATCCGATTAGAACGATCTGGTATCGAAATGAAATTACAGAAATCGGATAATTTGAACGTCTGTATTTCAACAATGCTTCGCACATAAATTCCTATGATGGAGTAACAGGTAGCAACTGTCTAAGAAAAAGTGAGAAATATGTCTACTAGTAGCAATGTAACGTAATTATAAACCACATTTATGTGATGGAAATACTGAATCGAACAATACACATCTATTTCAGTGGTGGGAAGATACACCATATGGGATTTGCTGAGACATAATGACAATAATAATAATAATAATAATAATAATAATAATAATAATAATAATAATAATAATCGCGTGTGGCGGATAGTGGAAACCCTCCCCCATATGGGTGGTACCGAGGAAATCAAATACTAGGGGTGAACCAAATACTAACACAATCCTGAACGGCTACTCAATCCGTTGAACGCAAAATCCAGACACGTCTGAGTGAAAATCACCGTTACTCTGGTCACCGTGTTAGCTCAATGAGCTTGGCTGAAAATATTTGCTTTCAAAGGCTTCAACACCCTCTGGTCCTGTCCGGTCCTGGTATCACCCAAGCACAACCAATGAAACACAAGCAAAGTCAACTTTATCCCAGGTGGTACACAACCCGGCTGTCGACAGGCGGCAGTTGGATTTTCGGATTCTGGGGAGTCCAGGTTAGCACGACAGAGAATATCGAAGATCTCTGGTAAATTTCCCTACAAGCAAAAAACATGCATTTAAAAGTAAACATCGATACCTTGATCCAAACACGAAAACTAAATAATCTCACAAAAGAAATGGACCGACAAAAAATTCTCATCCTTGCACTTCAAGAACCACGACTAACTGACAATGAAACCGTGCATTAGGGAAACCATTGCATCTTCAAGAGCAGAATACAACAAAAGGTAACGAAAGGCGTACCAATCTTCGGCATTGCATTTCTCGAACACCGATCTATCAACTCTGCCAAAGAATTCACACCGATCGACAATCAAAAGGTTCCAATGGCTCTGAGCACTATGGAACTTAACAGTGGAGGTCATCAGTCTCCTAGAACTTAGAACTACTTATACCTAGCTAATCTAAGGACATCACACAAATTCATGCCCAAGGCTGGATTCGAACCTGCGACCGTAGCAGTCGCGCGGTTCCGGACTGAAGAGCCAAGAACCGCTCGGCCACCGCGGCTGGCCCGTCAACAAGCGACTTATGACTATGGTCATTCAGAGCCCCAGTAAAACATATACACTCATCAATGCACGTGTCCCCACCAACATCGACGGCCGGAGTGTTCGAGAGGTTCTAGGCGCTACAGTCTTGAACCGCGCGACCGCTACGGTCGCAGGTTCGCATCCTGCCTCGGGCATGGATGTGTGCGATGTCCTTAGGTTAGTTAGGTTTAACTAGTTCTAAGTTCTAGGGGACTGATGACCACAGCAGTTAAGTCCCATAGTGCTCAGAGCCATTTGAACCATTTGAACCCACCAACATCGAAAATAAGAAAAACACCGACAATGTTGAAAAATTCTGGAACACACTCGAAAATACCATGAGCAAAGTTCACCAAGATGACGTGAAAATACTAATGGGAGACTTCAACTCTATTTGGGACAGAAAAAACGTGTAGAAAAATCATTGGTACAAATTCAACACACCGAAACGCTTAGACTAACGTCACACGTCTGACTGACATTTGCCAATTGAACCACAAAAGGATGTCTTCCCGCTTTAAGAAAAAACCAGTCCCCAGGTAACATGCTTAGTAACCAGGTGCAAGCTGCTTTTGTTCGCCTTTCGAGACTTGCTGAAAGCCAGATTTTTAATTCTTTTGTAGCACAGCTACAAGCAGGCAGATAAAAACTTAATAAGGGAATCGTAAGACAACGCTCGAGCAAAATTCTTCTTGCTACTTTCAGTAACTCTTAGTGTCAGAGTGAAAACCTTACGGTACTGCCAGATTCATAATGCCACTTTTGTTTTCTGCCGACATTTTTTTGTTGTTGTGAATACATAATTTTATCTATGAAAAGCCCCATTTTCATAACACTTACGAATGGTACAGGAAATGAAATAAATACAGATCTTTTCTAAGTGTAAAGTCTGTAATATCCTACTAATTCGTGTTAAAATAAGCCCAATTGTCTCACAGAAACTTAATGCTTTATTAAGATAGACTGCCGTCGTGATGTTTCTGTATTAAGCTGACTTTAGTTTGTATTAGTACAGTGAATATTTTAATTGCATTTTCCATTAGTTTACTAAACGCAACAGTAATTATCAAAGAGAAATTAATTAGCAGCAGAATTTTCTTTCACGATATCTAAAACGATATGACAATGGTAAAGTTGTTTACAAATTCTACGCCTGTAGAAACCTACTTGTTCTAACGATGTCAATAAACCAGAGTAGTTTTAAAAGTATTTTCGTCTAGAAATGAATTGCCTTGACGGTTGATCGATCTAGAGTGGGAAAGGTAAAATTTTACAAATATATGACGAGAGGGACAAGTGCTTGAGAGAGGACTTCCCTATCAATACAAATGTGCCTGAGAGACGACTTTCCTATCAATCTCCTGGATAGTTTTGTTTCTCAAATCAACATAGTGCGTTATCATGCAGTAGCACAGGTGATGTAGTTTTGTTGCTCGATTTTCTTACACTGTGACCGAAAGGTGTCTCAGTTGTTGGCAACAAATTCCAGCTGTGTTGCACACACCCTGGGGGCAGAATTCGTAGCCCAAAACACACTTTTGGATTTATCAGATGTAAAATAATATGTTCACGCAACTCTTTCCTCGAGTTTACGTCTTTTGGTGGGGCTCAGCCTTTCATTTATTCTTAGGAAGTTAACGATAAAGGCATCATAACACGTCACCAGTAACAGTACTGCATAGGAATGCTCGATGAGTGACCTGATGACGTTCAATAATAGTTACTCTGTTGATTTTTGTTGTTTCGAATTAGAGCATGCAGTACTCTTACACCAGACTTCTGAACATTGCCTGTTGAATGCAAATTCAAGTGGTTCATAATTATTTTAGTAAATTCACTCGATATTTTTATGTCCTTTAAATTACATTTGCTACATGATTCGCATTGAAGACGTAGGAAATGTATGTTATTTGGTCCGGGAAGCACGTTCCAACAGAAACTGATGCTTACATTGACATTTATGTTGCGAATTAGTCGTCTTATCCATCACATGGATAACGAGGATGCTCCGTTTTGCTACAGTTGTTTCATAGCTAACAAGGGAACCTCCCCATCGCACCCTCCTCAGATTTAGTTATAAGTTGACACAGTGGATAGGCCTTGAAAACTGAACACAGATCATTCGAAAAACAGGAAGAAGTTGTGTGGACCTATGAAAAAAATATTCAAACCAAACAAACTGAGTAGTCCGTGTGCATGATAAGCAACATCAAGGATAGCTTGAGCACGGGAGCGCAGTGGTCGCGTGGTTAGCGTGAGGAGCTGCAGAACGAGAGGTCGTTGGTTTAAGGCTTCCCTCGGGTTAGTCGTTTGATTTTTTTTATTTTCAGACAATCATCACCACACGTACTGTTATTCAACAAATGTAGGAAATAATCATACAAATGTTCGACAATCGTTCGATCCCTTAAGGAACTTTCCGATGCCTTACAGTTCGGAAAATATTCATTGACATTGTTATTGGAGTCACGAGCTATATTTGCTGGATTCATATTGCCCACGCAATGCATCGCACGTATTTAATGCACTCTCGTCCAAAGTAGCGAACAGTTAACTGCCAGCCAGGGAGCCTCATTAGCAGGAATACTCTCTCTTCCGTGCGCTATAGTCGACTGACGTCATGTCTTTCGATGTTTTTTAGGTGTAGCGTCATCATACTACGGCGCGGTTACCTCGCATCGGACGGACGGACGGACAGATAATAATTGTCTGAAAATAAAAATTAAACTTTTCACTCCTGGGAAAATTTGACGGAAGGACCTCTCGTTCCGCAGCTGCGTGCGCTAACCACGGGATCACGGCGCTCCTGAGCTCACCCTATCCTTGATGTTGCCTATCTTGCGCATGGACTACTCAGTTTGTATATTTTGCTTATTTTTTTCATACTTCCACACAACTTCTTCGTGTTTTCTCGATTGATCTGTGTTCAGTTTTTCAAGGCCTATCCCCTGTATCAACTTATAACTAAATCTGAGGGCGGTGCGATGGGGATGTTCCCTTGTTAGTGGTATTGTGTGTTGGTGGCGTTGCCAGTTTACATACTGTGCATGTAACTCACAATAAATACGTTGGATGCCTCCTGTGATCAGTTTACTTGAAAAACGTTTGTTGTCATCGTAATTTATGTAACTGGCTCTCCGACTTCCAATTTGACAATTTGTGGAAAAATTGTTTACCTCGTTAGTCCTAGTTTCAAACATTGTCTGTCTGACGGAAAACGTAGGCATGAAGGGGTCTGTAAAAAGCAATTAATCGCTATTATAGCAAACTTTTGAATTCACATGATACTTGAATTCTCTATATTGATTCTGAGAGTTTTCTTATTTCTCTTGTTATTTACTGTCTCAATGTCATCCGTGAAAATAAAATTAAAGGCAGTTGGATTAGGTTCCTGATCTATAAACTGTGATTTAATATTCTGCGCTGCTAAATAAATTTTGAAGGTTGTATTCTTTACGTAAAACAGAGTATCGGTGTCAGTCCTAGGATTGACGATAAACTTCAGAAATACAGTTACGGAAAAGTGACATATCGATTATGGCTCCTCACCATCAACAATAGTTGTTACCCATAGTTTCATATTTGCTATTTTATCGTCGTTACCCTTTAGAGACCAACCTGATCATTCCACAATGCCATTTTTGACTCGCTTCTTAATATGTCCTATAACTACAGATTTGTCGAAAATATTAACTGTTAAATACGCTTTCCACAAATTAGAAACTTCCAGTTATTCTTCATATCTTGAAACTTACTACCGTTGACTTTCACTGGAGAAAAGATACATAATAATAAAATGAAATCAAAGATTAGAATGTCAAATCATAGTGTGAATGGTTAAAATGAAATGAACTAAAAATCATCTCCTTGTCTAAAAGACGTTATTCTTCCAGAGAACTTCGGCACCTCAAAATTTTTTACACCTCTGATGTTCAGCCACATGTGGACAAATAGCGGGTCCCATGATGCAGCACTGTTTAGCCGTCACAAAATGAAGCCTCAAAAATCAGTCCACATTCCATTTACTGCGTTTCCTTGAAATTATATAAAATATACGTCTGTAAGTAAAAAAAAAAAGACGAAGAAGAGAGAAACAAAGCTTGAAACGGCTGATTGGTGAAGCCTCCTTTGGCTTCCACAACAGCTCGAAGTCTGTTGGGCATTGAGCCCACAACTCGAGCCACATAACTAGGAGATTCAAGTAACTCATTCCAAGCGTCATGAATCACATCAGAAAGCTGTCGGCGAGTCGACGGTGACTGCCCTTTTCTCGTATTACTCTGACCATTTCTGCCCAGATATTCTCAATGGGATTCGTGTCAGCTCCTTTAGGTGGCCATTCCGTTACAGTAATATTACTATGGTCGTCGACCCGCCTCTTAACCACACGTGCCATATGAATAGACGAGCGATCTTGTTGGAACATGATCTGATCATCGCCAAATCTTGCTGCCACAGCAGGCAACATCACGTTCTCCAGAACTGATATGTAATTGCGCGCATCGAATCTTCCTTCCACTTCCCACAGGAGCCCACACCCTTCGGCCGATATCCACGCCCATACCGTTACCGACTACAAATGGCTCTGAGCACTGTGGGACTTAATATCTGTGGTCATCAGTCCCCTAGAACGTAGAACTACTTAAACCTAACTAACCTAAGGACATCACACACATCCATGCGCGAGGCAGGATTCGAACCTGCGACCGTAGCGGTCACGCGGTTCCAGACTGAAGCGCCTCGAACCGCACGGCCACACCGGCCGGCACCGACAACCTGCCACTCCTTCGGCAACTGTAAATATATTTTCGATTATACCTAGCACATTTAGGCCGGTAAACTAGTACTTTTCCGGATGATGCCGTAGAGAAAACTTTTTGGTGCGTGAAAATCACTCGCCTCCAAAACTGGAGAGGTTTGTCGCCATTTTCAGTAGCAAAAGCAAGGCAAGCTTCTCTTTGGGAAACAGTCAATGTCTCTTTCACAGCAGCGCTTCTTGCTCTCAGTCCACCTTCCCTTACACGAGGAGTGACGGTCTTACTGCTAACATTGAGACTCAAAGTTTGCTGAATTTGTCGTGCGTTGACAAATGGGTGGTTCTCACTGAAACGGCGTATCTGCTGATCCTGAGCTGCTGTTGTTTTGCGGCGACGGCCATGAGGCCTCCCATTCAAGTTACCACTCTCTTCCTTTCGTCTGATCCACCTGGCTACCGTCGACTTGTGAAGACCCATAGTTCTTGCTATGTCGGCATTTGAAGATCCCTCTGCATGGAGTTCTATTATAGCGCCCTTGTCTGCCTCAGCCAGATGGGCCATTTAGCGTTGACTGAATGATTCGTCGCGGTTAATATTGGCTGCGGAAACAGCGCTGGCAGGAAACAGACTGCCTCCTCCACGATGGCAGCCACAACGCAGTGGCCAAGTATGTGTAACACGGAAATCGATGGCATAAAAGAGAGATCGCAAGCCCATACCCGTGTCATTACATAGTGGAGCAACTTAAAATCTCTAATTTTTCTCAGAAGGGACTGGTCCACTCTTGTCATGTCTTATCCTGATAAATATTACATGAAATGAAATGTTTACGTTTTGCATATGCGGCAGGCCTGACGCAAGAAACATTTCTGAAATATCTGAGGCAACCTGAAGAACACTTCATGAATTTTATCTGTAGAGGGTTGCCTTATAAGAAGGAAAACGTGTTTATCCCCGCTCGCCGTGTTTCCAGGTGGCGCAGTTTACTCGGAGGCATACATAATTCTCGCCGGGCGTAAGAAGCGACTCGACGAGCGAGGGGAACTCGCCAAGTGTCATAGGCTGATTGTCCCGAAACTTTGCTCACAAGGGGAGGCCGCCAAATGTGAAATTCAGATTCGATTCATACTGCGCATAATAAAAGCTCATGGCCAGAGGTGTAATGTGGCAAAGCACCAAGATGCACTTCTCAGCTGTTGTCGAGAAAATCGACAGTTAGAAGAAACCGTTGCGGTGAAATACTCTCTACGATTAATAATTTTCTACAGCGTCGTGGCGCAGCGGTAAGCGCTCGAGTTCGTAATCCGAAGGTCGCCGGATCGAATCTCACGCCATGCAACATTTTTTATTATTATTATTTTTTTGTAATTCAAATATATATATATATATATATATATATATATATATATATATAACTATTAATGAATTGCTTATGCATGTTGGTGAAGGCGGATCGCTCTCCAATTGTACCGCCTCCATTTTACCGTTTGTTTAACAGGGTGTACCAAAGCTCTCACGTCCGCACTGATTTTCGACGGTGTTATAAGTTGTGCTAGGGACCGCATCTACCTTCTTTCGAAGTTAGCAGGCAACTACGCTGTTATGCGGCGGCTCGTTTCGGCCCATTCAACATCTGTCCTTCAAGTGTAACGAGCGATTAACGGAGTTTATATTTCATACCTGCCACAGCAAATTTGTGCTCGTGGGGTTTCTATTCTAATTCGAACGTTTGACTTACGCTATACGTATTCGTTTCGGAATATCGTTTCTACGTCTTCCGCTAACTATACGTGGTTAACATTATGAAGACAATTAATAACATTTGTGAAATACAAATTTGTTTGCGGAAAACATAATGATGTTCGAAGTCGCCAGTTTTTCCACGACAAACGACTTTCAACAACTTATTATATGCATAATTGTTGCAACCTGTTGCCGGGAATTATATATATATATATATATATATATATATATATATATATATATATATGTGTGTGTGTGTGTGTGTGTGTGTGTGTGTGTGTGTGTGTTTATACACACATTTGAATTACAAAAAACAAATACTAAAAAAAAAAAGTTGCATGGAGCGAGATTCGATCCGCCGACCTTCGGATTACGAACTCGAGCGCTTACCGCTGCGCTACGACGCTGTAGAAAATTATGAATCGTAGAGAGTATTTCACCGCAGCGGTTTCTTCTAACTGTCGATTTTCTCGACAATGGCTGAGAAGTGCATCTTGGTGCTTTGCCACATTACACCTCTGGCCATGAGCTTTTATTATGCGCAGTATGAATCGAATCTGAATTTCACAATTGGCGGCCTCCCCTTGTCAGTGAAGGAGAGGACAAAATAAGCGAACTTGTGTTTCGGCTTATCTGCAGACACTCGACCGTTTCCGAGAAAACGACGGCCAAAGTTATCAACGCGCTGTTGCTCTAGTGTAGATACCTTCTGCAGCCGAGAACGCAATTGAAGCGGTGGCTCAGTGGCTACCGTCGTTCCTTCTTAGCATTGATTCCCGTGTTCGAGACCATATTGGGTTTTTTAATTATTTTATTTTCCTGCCTCTCTATCAGAATTATCTTCGAATGTTTTTTTTCTAATTTATGTTGAAATAATGTTGTCATTACTCGACAATTAACTTTATGTGTAATTAATGAATTAAAAAAATAATAAACGAATGAGACAAGCTGATATAAAATCATCTCGTCTGCCTCATGTATCGTTATATCCAAATGGTTTATCAATGTTAATCTACATTTAGATCCTATAATGGCACCTTTAGTGTGTTGAAACCGGTTATCCAGTAGACAGTATTTAAGCGATCTTGGCTTCTGAATTATTTCTACAACAGAGTGATCGCCCCACTACGCACTGTGTGTTCCCTTTTTAACTTATTTCTTTACACAGTAAATTAACTGACGAATAACGACAACAGTGTTTCATCATAAATTGGAATAAACATTCGTAGATAATTCAGAGAGTGAGGGGGGAAAAAAGGAAAAACCGGGTTTCGAACTCGCAGCGCAAAGTTCCGAAGTCGCTATGGTAGCCGCAGAGCCACCGCTTCAGTTGAATCCTTAACCGCTAAGCGGTATCTACACTATAGCAACAACGCATTGAACACTTTGACCGTCGTTTTCTCAGAAGCGGTAGAGTTTAAGCTTATTTTGTCCCCTCTTTCAATGAGCGTAGTTAAAAGCAAGATCGGGGTCTGACACTTGGCGTGCCCCCTCGTAAATTGCGTGCGTTGGGATTCAGTAGACAGAATGCGTCCACTTTCCTCGACTACTCATTGACATGTTTGGAAACTTTCTTTGTTGTAGTTGCACTTTGCATTATGAGGGCTGGTTTTCCTGATGAGGATCTACTTATGGACTTTGCTCCTAATTTACGTTACTGTGTAGTAGACCTACTGCAACTACTTAAACCGGAAACGTTTGTTTGTTTGGATACTCCGCTTCTTAGTTGCTACATTTCGCTAAAATATTTTCCTTTTTTTCAAAACGGCAAGTTAAGATGACCACTGCAACATGGTAAGATCAGTAACAATTTAATACTTTGAAACAGTTATGTGTGGTGTACGAGGAGTCTACTGTTGTTGACTGAGGAATACATTAAACACGAAAACTGCGTCCAATAACAATAATTAACTTTCGGTTACATGACAAAACACAAGTCGAAGCACTGTCAGTTCATCTCAGTACCCAGTAAAACTTAAACTGGAAAGATCGAAAACATACTTTTGTGGGGAAGGCAAACGAATGACTGCGTTTTATTGGCCGCACACTAAGAATACGCAACAGGCCAACTGAAAACACTGCCTACACTACGTTTGTCCGTCCACTGCTATAATATCCTTGACAGACGTGATTGACTGTGCACGCAAAAACGTCCAAGGAACGGTAGCACGCTTTGTAATGTCACGAAATAGGGGAGAGAGGATCCCAGATTTGATAATCGAGTTGGGGTAACATTCATGAAAACATATGCGTTTTTCGTTGCCACGAGATCTTTTCACGAAATTTCAATCACCACCATATGTTCTGAATGCCAAAACATTATTTCCTAGGGTACTTACACAAGAAGAAACCATAGTAATAATGTAATTCAAGGCTTGCAAGAAAAGATTTAAGTAGTCCCTTTTCCCGCACACTGTTAATGAGTGGGACGGTAGAGAAATAATCCGAACCTTCTGCCAGGCACGTAAGTCCGGATTGCAAAGAAATCCTGTTGATGTAGTCATGTAGATGTAACAACGAAATTATGTTGTAATTACGACATGTGACTTTCACTTGATCTGAACATCGAAGTTGTTTACTGTTTATTTACTTTTTGTTCATTAATTTCAGCCATATACGAACACCTAGGCGCGTTAAAGTGATATTGAAATAAAGTGTCATGCATGGACCAATAACAATAAGTTCCCACCTACTTGTTATAGTACTGCATTATCTGCCAGCGTATTCAGAAGTGGATATCGCATACGAAGTTCCTAGGGTGTTTGTAATGGATATTGCAGACGACTTCGACAAAGTTTGAATGTAGCTTCGTAAAAGTTCCGTGATCAAACGATCTGAGTTGCTGGAGAATACAGTTTATCCTCACTAGACAGTATATATTATCATTATACATGAGGTGAGTAGGGTTTCGCCGCGTTGCGGTGGCCGAGCGGTTCCAGGCGCTTCAGTGACGAACCGCACGGCTGCTTCAGTCGCAGGTTGGAATTCTACCTCGGGCATAGATGTCTGTGATGCCCTTAGGCTAGCTAGGTTTAAGTAGTTCTAGGTCTAGGGGCTGATGACCTAAGCAGTTAGGTCGCATAGTTCTTGAAGCCATTTTTTGACCTTTCGCGTAAATTTTCTTTACATAAACCGTCGTATCTTTTGATTGCGTTGACATAGAAGCTCACTTTTTACACCAGCAAGGGACCGGTTACAGCAAGAAGTGCGATACATTTCCGCTTATTATGTCCACCCGTTCTGGAGGTAAACGGGTTTTAAGGGTTGGGTAGACCGATAGACGGTCAAGAAAGTGAGACTAGTAGGGTTCCGTTTTTACCGGTTTAGGTGACGAAATCCTGACAACGAAAACACTGGAGATGAGGGCCGCATAAATAACACCCGCTACTCTTTATTCGAAATGTTCTAGTTGCTGTCGATACATAAGCATATTAGTCGTAGCTACGTTTTCGATCCAAATCACGTTTACAGGAATGCAAATAGAATGTATTTGCCTATACACGTGGTAATTCACATCCCAGTATTAATGCCACCGCGTTTTAGAAGTACGAACATTCTCATTGCTAGCTAGCTTAAGAAACACTTCTGCTAATGAACGTTTTCTGGCTGTGGCGAGTCTAGTGGAGAATTCGAAACAATGCAGAATACGTTTGGCAGCTATGTAGCCGTTTATTTCCTGGGGTGGTGCAGAATTATCCTACAAAATTTACTCTCTAATAACAGTAATTTGTTATTTCGATAATCATCCCGAATGATTGTCGCATAAGTGGTGACATAAAGGAAGAAAATTCATGTTTTTGAGTCCAGAAAGCTCTATGCAACAAACTGCAGATTTTTATTGCGAAATTGCCGGCTTGTTCATGTCTGGGGTAATAATAGAGGGCTGTTTGCCTAGGTTGTCTGCTAGCATAGTGAAAGGAAGGTCTGGTTTGTTTTCGGTTCTAATCTCTATGGAGGCAGGTAGAATATCAGTAAAGCAATTTTAAGAAATTCTCGCGCACCCAATACGATTTATCGCTACCTTTATTCTGTACTGGCGCTCTGTGGATGTCAATATGACACTCTTGTAGAATTTCATACATGATACTGCCTCCTTTTTCCGCTTCTGTCAATAATGGAATTGACTTAAGTGTGGCACTGAATGATGTTTAAGTGAATTTCGTTATGAATCTTCACGCATTGCTAAATTTGCACACTTTCATGGTAGGTCAGCAATGGTAATCCAGTATGACTGGTCTGAACGTTGACACAGACCGTTTCGCGGGCGAATGCGGATAATATTTTGCTAATTCGTAACGGTCTCGGGTTCTTTGTCTGTTATCTGGATAAGCTGAAATTCATTTTTATTCGTCCGTTTCATACAAATTAGCGTTTCTTCTTTCAGTTCTGTCCTATGTTTACGTGTTGTATTTAACACACTAATCAGCATTAATATAGTCTTAGAAATTATGGAATACAGTCTAAAAAAGTTCAGATAGTTTGTCAATTTCACGCCTGCGCATAGTATGTTGGTAGCACTTCGTCGCCTTGCCTGTTATGCTGTGTAGCAGACTTTAAAGCCGTGCGGATCAGCATAACGAAAAGGCGAGGGGTCTCGCTCGTTTTGTCCACGACTGTACCTATCAAAACAAAGAAATATGCATTTCAAATACATGCTTTTGTGGATTCTTAAGTATTTTACCTGTAAAATTTGGAAATATACGCTGTGTTGCAACAAGAAGGATTGTACCAACTGAGCAATTAACATTTCGATGTTGTTCTGTGACTGTGTTAATCTATATGTAAGTCACTTCGAAATGTGAAAGAGAAGAACTGGTTTACTAATACTGGATTGATAATAGAGCTATAAAGGGAGAATTTTTTCTTTTGTTGGCATGATGAAGAAAAACAAGCGTGATATTTCTCTAGAGTTTGCTATCAGTAAAGGAAGGGCAGCCGGCAGTTCCGTTTTTGGCTTCCACAAGACGGAACTCCAGTTTCCTCCGTACCTAAAAAGAGGAAGTGTATCATCCTGGCATCACGTTTGCATACAGATAATTCGATAGATGCTGACACTGGAGATAAACGGAAGCCTTCCACTGTAAATTTTACTTTAGCGTCAAGTGGGGTATTTTCACAACGGATAAGCTGAATGCTTTGTACAACGCTGCAAGAAATGTGCGCCGTTTGTCCATGGTTATATTTTTGTAATGATCAATACGGTTGAAATCTGTGTGCAAGTGATTTATTGTGGCAACAGTAAGAATTTTACCAGAAGGAAAGGGTTCCTGAAGCAGCTATCTTATACATTGTTGTTTTCTTCGCTATATTCTGCAGAACTATTCAAATTTTGTACAAAGAACTCTAGAACTATGGCATATCCATCAAGAAATCTGAAAAAAATATGCATTTCTGAAAAAAAGGTTGCTAACTTTACAGTAAGTGAAAAGGTTTCCTCCTTAAATTGCAATTATCTCGTAAACTGTTAGACGCACGAAAGATGTTACTAGAATTTTCGATACATCTCTTGGTGTACAGTTCTGAACTGTCTTCAGAACAGTTGTACGAATTTACTTTTTGCGAACAGTAACAAAGAATGTTTTCGATACGAAAATTTTTTCGGGTATTATTGTTTTCTTCGCTAAATTCTGCAGAACTATTTAAATTTTGTACAAAGAACTCTATGGCATATCTATCAAGAAGTCTGAAAAAAATATATATTTCTGAAAGAAAGGGTGCCAGCTTCACAGTAGGATATCTTATGGGGTTCCTAATTAAGTTGCAATTACCTCATAAGCTATTACCTGCACAAAAGAATGCTACTAGGATTTTCGATAGAACTCTTCACATGGTGTCCAGAACTGTCGTCAGAACTGTTGTACGTATATATACTTTCCGTAGAGAAAGTGTGTCCCACATTAAATCAATTTAGCTCGCCACAAAAAAATGTTATTAGGATTTTCGATAGAGCACTTTGGGTTCTGTTGTGAATTGTCCTCAGAACTGTTGTACGAATTTACTCTTAGCGAAAATTGACAAAGAATATTTTCTATACGAAAAGTTTTTCGAGTATTGTTGTTTTCTTCGCTAAATTCTGCAGAACTATTCAAATTTTGTACAAAGAACTCTAGAACTATGGCACATCTATCAAGAACTCCGAAAAAAATTTATTTTTCTCGAAAAAGGGGTGCTATCTTCACACGACTATATAGTAGGACTGTGATTGTGAGCTCAGAAAAAAATGTGGCCTGAAAACATTCAGCCAGGTTAGCTGCGGTCGGTATTCAGTGTCCAGCGGCGTAGCAGCAGATTTCCTCCTCAGTGACTCGGGTACCTATTAGAATATGGTTGAGCGAAATATTCATAGTCGTTAGTGCACACCAGTAAAACAAGAACAATAAAGTGCATTTATACCATTACGTTTACTACAATGTGATGCTACTACCTGTTAACACTAGTAGTTCAACGCATGGAACCTGTTTCATCATGTACACTGTTGAGCTAATTAGTAGCCTGTTCGTGTTGACTTGTAGAACAAATGTCTTCATGCTCGTGACATTGAACTGTGTCCGATATGATTAAAGGAGCTCCAAATCACCGCTGGAGGGCACCGCCACCATGTCCAGCACCGGCAAAAATTCACTAAAATTGGACAAAATGCTTCTCGATATGTCCCCTAATAAACCGATAGTTTGTCGTCACGTGAGTTTTCAACTAAGTACATCAGTTTGGTGGACTATTCAGGAAACATATGCGACACAAACCAGAAATAGTGGGAAACATCGATCTGTAGTACACTATTTAAGATGAACGAATAAATGCACATACGAGAGATAGTGAACCGATACCAAGATAATAGGCGCAGTAGAAAACAGGCTGGCCTTCAATTTAGTGGAACGATGTGCAGTTCTCCACCCGACCATAAAAAGTTTTGTTTTCTGTTATCTCCATAGACATGTTAAGATGAACACAGGGATACTCCCTTTCAAAAGAGGACGGTTGATTAGCTGCATCATCTTTCCCCTGTGGTTATTTGTGCTCCATTTGTAATGACCGCGACGCTGATGGGGCGTCAGACTCCAAACATTATTTCTTTCACCATTCAACTCGTAGAAGTTGGTACGACAAGAATCCAAATTTTTAATTGACTGAGAAAGGAAATGCTCTGAATAATACCTGACTGCAGCTGTTTTCACCTCTCCAAAGGGAGCGCAAAGATAAGTGTCTATAGTGTTCAGCATTGAGTAAAAGGTGCAAGAAGTGCAAAATGGCTCATGACTCCATAGAGTCTACCCAGGCGTTTCTGTACCAATAATAAAGTTCAGTCACTATTGAGGTCTTCTCATTTTCTACAGTTCTTGTTCCCTAATTATTGTACTGATACCTACGGCAACTCATCGAATTCATGCCCTACCACTGACAGATTGTCTTTGTGTTGAATTGTGACAGTATAACCAGAAAAATAAAAAAAGTCCATAAGTTCGTGCTCACACTGTCATAGTAACAGGAAAAGTATGTCCTGGCCAATACTTATCTGTGTTTGCTACAGAGTCTCCTTCCTTCTAGGGCACGTCAGACGTTGACAGTCAAAACCATCAATTTACATCATGAATGTTCGTTGTATGTGTCCTAATTAGGCGTGAAGGCAATACAGTTACAAGTACGCAAATCAGGGATTCACATTTCTAGTGTTTATGTGACACAGTTTAAACTGTCCAGAGAAGTGAACAAAATAAAACCTATAGATTGATAGTGCCTTTGTACACCGATGGAAATAAAAATCACAAAAATAAGAAACAATTAAGGTAGGATAATGAAATTTCACATACATTTTTCTATGTAAGATATTTAAGTGATTAACGTTGCAAGATCACGGGTTAATGTAAGCGTGAGGTAAACCTTTGCAAATATAAGATGATGGTACATTAATAACCAGCGTAACCAACAGAATGTTGAATGCAAGCATGGAAATGTGTCGTACAGGTTCCAGATGTGAGTTTGTGGGATTGAGTTCCATGCCTGTAGCACTTGGTCGGTTAATACAGGGATGCTTAATGGTGGCTGTGGATGACACTGGAGTTGACATCCAGTCGGGTCCCATACGTGCTCGGCTGGAGACAGGTGATCGAGCAGGCCAAGGCGACATGTCAGCAGTCTGTAGAGTATGTTAGGTTACAACAGTGGTATGTGGGGGAGCATTAACCTGTTAGAAAACACCCCCTGGAATGCGGGTCACCGATGGAAGCACGACAGGTCGAATCACCAGACTGATGTACAATTTCGCAGTGAGGGTGCGTGAGATTACCGTGACAGTACTCCTACTGTCTTATGAAATCACATCCCACTCCAGGTGTAGGTCCAGTGTGTCTAGCATAGAAACAGTTGGTTGCTGGCCCTCAACTGGCCTGCTTTTAGCCAACACACAGCCTTTACCGACATCCGCGCAGAACCAGATTTCATCGGAAAACAACAGATCTCTGCCCTACCCTCCAATGAGCTCTCGCTTGACACCACTAAAGTCACAAATGGCAATAATTTGGGTTCAAAATGGTTCAAACAGCTCTGAGCACTATGGGACTATGGTTCAGATGGCTCTGAGCGCTATGGGACTTAACACCTGAGGTCATCAGTCCCCTAGAACTTAGAACTACTTAAACCTAACTAACCTAAGGACATCACACACATCCGTGCCCGAGGTTGGATTCGAACCTGCGACCATAGCGGTCGCGCGGTTCCAGACTGAAGCGCCTAGACACGTTCGGCCACACCGGCCGGCTAATGATTTGGGGTCAGTGGAATTCACGCTACAGGGCATCTGGTTCAGAGCTGTCCTTGCAGTAACCGGTTTGTAACAGTTCCTTGTGTCACTATGATGCCAACAGCTGCTCAAATTGCTACTGATGATGAAGTACTATGCGCCGCAGCCATACGCCGAACACGACGGTCTTCCCTCTCGGTAGTGCCACGCAGTTGTCTGCAACCCAGCCTTTTTGTGACTTTACACTCCCGTAATGTACAAATGCTACATTCCTGCCAAGTCTCTCTGCAGCATCGCCGAAGGAACATCCAGCTTCTCGTAGTCCCATTACACGACCTTGTTAGAATCCAGTGAGGTGATTATCATCTTAAAGGCATTCTTGACTAATATCGACTCACTACATCCAGTCTCAACGGTAACTAGCACTCAAGACAGTAGCGCATAATTAAAGCAAATGCTGTCTCCATCCTAATAGTGGCACTACTAACGCCATTCTTATGCGACTGGCACGAAATCTGAATAGACGAGATCTTTGCATCCAATGGGCCACAACAGTGAGTTCAGTGAATGAAGCTACAGAAAACTCTCTGTTATTTCTATAGAATGCGCTATCGTCTTCTTCGTCAGCTACTGCTGGTAGGATTCCAGTAGCAGACAAGCAGGTGAGCTCCATAGTGTTGACAAGTCTCAAGCCATTGAGAAGGTCCGCTTCCACTTTCGTTGATAGGCAGCAACATGGTGGATACTCGAGAATTCTCGGAGGAGGACTCACTGTGGAGGCCTCATGGTAAAACCGGTGCAAGTTGGAGATCTGGCCCGACAGCAGCAGGGCGTGTGCTGAGAGCGGATCACCCTGGGGTACCAAGTGTGTCAAGGGAGCCGCTCACGCCCTCTCAACGCTGCCGCCTCGGCAGCTGAGGGCGCAGGCCTCCCCTGCAAGCTCCACCACAGTCCTGTTAGGCCGTGATGACCCGTACACCAGAACACAGCAGTCACACCAGCAGTACGGCCTTCTCTGAAGACTCGCCGTCACAATATGGAACATGATTACCAGCAAGGCAATACAGATCCCACTAAATGTTCTTGTTATCGGTGGTGCAAGCAACAAATGGCTGTACAATAATTTTATAAAATGAGAGAGAACCTTCACACAAAGTTACTTGAAGAGAACTAAATCAGATCTAAGTTGAAGCCACCAAAAAACAAGCAGATTGACTTCATATTATATTCTTCCTTCAGTACACTGTGAA
Organism: Schistocerca nitens; assembly: GCF_023898315.1. Taxonomy (NCBI): domain Eukaryota; kingdom Metazoa; phylum Arthropoda; class Insecta; order Orthoptera; family Acrididae; genus Schistocerca; species Schistocerca nitens. The sequence goes on along the minus strand of NC_064621.1, from coordinate 76,839,039 downwards.
CCAAGCAAAACTAATTTTCAAACTTACCTAATAAACATCCATCTTTTTGATTTGCAGCTCCTTGTATTGGCCGTGCACGCAGTTAAATTCTTTTTGAATTTGAGCTCCGCCAGATATGTAAAACACCGTTTTTCTCAGTATCCAAACAACACAAGAAACACCCATGGATACATTTAACAGGTCACGAATATATGAACTCACATGCAACACCTGCCACTCAGTGTACGTAGGACAAACATGCAGAAACTTCAAAACAAGATATTCGGATCATCTCAGAGCTTTAAAAAGCAGCAGCTCCCATAGCACATTTGCTGACCACACTTTAGCCAACAAATACCACCCAACCACAATAGAAACAGACTTAAGAATACTAAAACCCAGCCACAGCCTATACAGCAAACTGACCATTGAGGAAAACTTCCATATACAGAAGGCAACAGCAGAAGGAAAACAGATCTTAAACAAATACGCTACATTCTGCAAGGGCACACTATTTAATACATTATAGGAACTTTACATTAAAAACAGCACAAACAGATAAAGTCTGCACACACGCACGCATGCACGTACACACACACACACACACACACACACACACACACACACACACACACACAAAGATAAAATGCAAATAAAATTCAAATTTGGCGCCGAACTCTCTGGTGAAGAAATGAACACTGACTGGGCTGTGACACATAACAAACCACCCACTCCATCTGTCTGAGAACTCCCTATGAATACAAAAACATTGGTATTTAAAGAATAGTGACGGCGCACCATTTCTCCCTTCCTATAGCCGATCCCTCAGTCCACCGGCATTTGACAATCTTCGGCCAGGCTGGCGAGTTGTCCTGCACCTACAGGGCGCACGAGACAGTCGCTCTTGTCGTCAGCAGGACAATAAACTTTTGTAGATTTGGACTTTAATGGCATGGTCATACCATTCCAGCTCGATACCGGAGCTGCAGTTTCATTGATCAATAAAGACACGTACGAACAACTGGGCACACCTCCGTTGCGTGCCGCAAATGTTAAGCTCAATAGTTATTCCGGACAGAATATCCCTGTGTTAGGACAGTGCAGCCTTCTTGCCACATACAAGGGACACACAAAACTTGTGTCATTTTACGTACTTCGTTCTTCTTCTGCTGTGAACTTGTTTGGTTTAGATTTATTTCAATTGTTTAACTTGTCTATAGTCAATCAGGTCCTATCAGTGAACGAGACTGTGCCTTCAGCCAGTGTTTCTCGTCTATGTGAAGAGTTTGCAGACATTTTTGCACCGGGCCTAGGTTGCGCTAAGAACTATGAAGCACATTTGGCACTGAAAGTAAACGCGCAACCAAAATTTTTCAGAGCGCGCAATGTTCCCCACGCATTGTGTGATGAGGTCGCAAGAACATTACACGATTTGGAATCACAAGGTGTGATTGAACGTGTGCAGGCTTCTCTCTGGGCATCACCCTTAGTAATTTTGCCAAAACCTTCCGGAAAATTGAGACTTTGTGTGGACTTCAAGGCAACGGTGAATCCACAACTAGTGATTGCAACTTTTCCTTTACCCCGCCCGGAAGATCTTTTTGACAAACTGTGCCCGGGTAAATATTTTTCGAAGTTGGACCTAGCCGATGCGTACTTGCAAATACCAGTGGACGAAGAATCCCAGCGCGTCTTGGTGGTTAACACGCATCTTGGTTCGTATGGATTCAAAAGACTGCCATTCGGGTGTGCATCCACCCCTGCATTCTTTCAGCAATATTTACAAACTGTTTTTGCGTCGGTCCCAACTGCAGCAAATTATCTGGACGATATTGTTATCTCCGGAAAGACAGAAGAAGAACATTTAGCCAATCGCCGAACATTATTTCAGGTCTTGCGACAAAATGGTCTTCGCTTGCGGAAGGACAAATGTGTTTTTTTTGCTCGTGACTTACCATATTTGGGACATGTAATCAATGCCCAAGGCATACATCCCAGTCCAGAGCACCTCCGTGCCATACAAGACTTGCCTTCGCAGCAGAATTTGAAGCAGCTACAGAGTGTGCTGGGAAAAATTAATTATTATACTAAATTTGTTCCACATGCCTCTTTCATTTCAGCTCCGCTTCATCGCTTACGCCGTAAAGGTGTTCCGTTCGTCTGGACGACTGAATGCGAACGCGCCTTTCGCCAGTTGAAATCGGCGTTGCTTTCAAATACTTGCCTTACGCCATTCGATCCCCAGAAACCCCTTTTGTTGATGGTAGATGCATCGGATTTCGGGATCGGTGCTGTGCTTGCGCACAAAGATTGATCGCATGATCGCCCTATTGCCTTTGCGTCCAAGTTGCTCTCGTCTGCGCAAAGACATTATTCACAGATCGAGAAAGAAGCTTTGGCTCTCGTCTTTGGTGTAACAAAGTTCCATGATTTCTTGCATGGTCGTCAATTTACCATCATCGCAGACCACAAACCTTTGACATCGTTTTTTCATCCGAACAAGCCTGTACCTCCACGTACAGCGCAGAAATTCATTCGCTGGTCTATTTTCCTCTCGCAGTACCGCTACGATATCTTGTATTGGTCCACTGCTAAGCACGGAAACGCCGATGCGTTGTCCCGTTTGCCTGTTGCTGAGGATAGAGCATTCGATTCTTCCGAACTTGCTTGCATGTTCATTGATTCGGAAACCGATGACGTGGTCGAATCGTTTCCGATTGATTTTCGTCGTGTAGCTATAGCCACAGCTGCTGACCTGTCCTTGCTACCGTTTTGCGTTTTGTTGCTACACAATGGCTCTTGTCAAAGTCACGGATCGAGGATCCGTTGGTTCACCGATTTTTTGCTCATAAGGAGAGACTTTTTGTACGACGTGGTGTTTTGCTGTTGCGTTCTGATAATGATCAGTCGCGGGTCGTGGTTCCACGTTCGTTACAGTCCTCTGTCTTACGGCTTCTCCACCAAGGACATTGGGGTATAGTGCGAACGAAGCAACTTGCTCGTCAGCACTGTCCTTGGTTCGGAATCGATGCTGCGATTACGAATATGTGCTCTTCTTGCATGGCGTGTGCCGAACAACAATCCGCACCACCGCGGAAATTATTTGCATGGCCGAAAGCCACTTCCCCTTGGCAACGCATACACATCGATTTTGCTGGTCCATTCTGGAATGCTCGTTGGTTGGTTGTGGTAGATTCATTCAGTAATTTCCCTTTTGTTGTCCGGATGTCTTCCATGACGTCTTCTGCCACCATCCAAGCGTTATCGGCTATCTTTTGTGATGTGTCGGCAGCGGGGCCAACACCTTGTAGATCGAAGTGGCTGAAAGTGCACGCTAAACTAACGCAGACGGGCGTGAAGTACTGGAACATGAGACTTATTAATGAATAAGAAGAAAAGTACGTAGCTGGAATAATATACTTAACTTTATTCTCTTGTTGGAATACATCTCTTGAATAGTAGTAAGCTATAAGCACTGATACAAATGGCGCCTTGCTAGGTAGTAGCTATGGAATAAGCTGAAGGCTATTCTATCAGTCTCTCGGCAAATGAGAGGAAGACTTGGTAGGTCTGGTCGCAAGCTATGTCGTCCGTACAACTGGGCGAGGTCATGTCCGTGTCTTGTGACCTGCCATGTGGTGGCGCTAGGATTGCGATTACACAGTGGCGACACGCGGGTCCGACATGTACTACAGGACCGCGGCCGATTTAAGTTACCACCTAGCAAGTGTGGTGTCTAGCGGTGACACCACATTCCTCCCCCGCAAATCGGCGAACGGTCGTGAGATAAGGCTTCCGGCCGCCGTGGGGAGGACCCCATGTTGACGTATGCGATGAGGTGGGGAGCCTAACAACAGGCGAGGGGAGCTAGGAAACGCCTGCAAACCTAGTCCAGGGTGCACGTCAACATGAGGTGTATGCGCACGTAATGAGACAGAAGGGTCGACCTCCATGTGGTCGGAGCACCCGACGGGCGAAGACGACATCTGGTCCGGAGCGGGCAAGAGGTCCATGGCGGAGGACGGCTGGTCACGGGAAGCGAGCGGCGGCGCGTGACCCAGGGAGGCGCCAGGCGGTTGCAGCGACGCGTCCGCTGCGGGCGGCGCCGGCGGCGGCTGCGGTGGCGGCGGCGCGACGCCATGTGGCAAAATGGAAGGCAGCGTCGGCAACACCTGGGGATGAGGCGAGCCAGTAGATGGGTCCCCAAGGCGCTGACCTGACGGCTCCGTCGCTGAAAGCAGACGGGGAGCGGCAGAACCCAGGCGACGACAGAGGCGCAGCTGATTGAGATGCCGACGCACCTCACCAGAGGCCCCCAAAACCAAATACATCGCGCGGCCGAGGCAGCGAAGAATGCGCCCTGCGAGCCAACGCCGTGAACCGCGATAATTGCGATAATAGACAACGTCGCCAAGAGCAAAAGCAGGAGCCTGCCGCTGCACAGGAACCTGATGCGGCGGATGTAGCAAAGACATCAGGGTGCGATGAGATCGACCATGGAGCAATTCAGCCGGCGAGCGACCATCGCGGGGCTGAGAGCGATACGAAGACAAAAAGAGCAACAAAGCGTCCTCCCGAGAATGCGACTCTTTCAATTTCAACATCTGGGACTTGAAAGTCCGGACCAATCGGTCAGCGGCACCGTTTGACTGAGGCGAAAACGGCGCGGACGTCAGATGTTGAATACCATTGGCCTTGCAGAATGACTGAAATTCTGCGGACATGAATTGTGGGCCATTGTCGGAAACAAGAGTCTGCGGAAGACCTTCAATGCAAAAGATAGCAGACAAGGCTTGGATTGTGGCAGAAGACGTCGTGGAAGACATCCGGACAACAAAAGGAAAATTACTGAAAGCATCGACCACAACCAACCATCGAGCATTCCAGAATGGACCAGCAAAATCGATGTGCAAGCGTTGCCAAGGGGAAGTGGCGTTCGGCCACGCAAAGAATTTACGCGGCGGTGCGGATAGGTGTTCGGCACACGCCACGCAAGAGGAGCACATATTCGTAATCGCAGCATCGATTCCGAACCAAGTACAGTGCTGACGAGCAAGCTGTTTCGTTCGCACTATACCCCAATGACCTTGGTGAAGAAGCTTTAAGACAGAGGACTGTAACGAACGTGGGACCACGACTCTGGACTGATCATTATCGGAACGCAACAACAAAACACCACGTCGTACAAAAGTCTCTCCTTGTGAGCAAAAAAACGGCGAACCAAAGGATCCTCGATCCGTGACTTTGACAAGGGCCATTGCGTAGCAACAAAACGCAAAACAGTAGCAAGGACAGGGTCAGCAGCTGTGGCTGTAGCTACACGACGAAAATCAATCGGAAACGATGCGACCACGTCATCGGTTTCCGAATCAATGAACATGCAAGCAAGTTCGGAAGAATCGAATGCTTTATCCTCAGCAACAGGCAAACGGGACAACGCATCAGCGTTGCCGTGCTGAGCAGTGGACCGATACAAGATATCGTAGCGGTACTGCGAGAGAAAAAGAGACCAGCGAATGAATTTCTGCGCTGTACGTGGAGGTACAGGCTTCTTCGGATGGAAAAGCGATGTCAAAGGTTTGTGGTCCGTGATGATTGTAAAGTGACGACCATACAAGAAGTCATGGAACTTGGTAACACCAAACACGAGAGCTAAAGCTTCTTTCTCTATCTGTGAATAATTTCTTTGCGCAGATGAGAGCAATTTGGACGCAAAGGCAATAGGGCGATCATGCGAGCCATCTTTGTGCGCAAGCACAGCACCGATCCCGAAATCCGATGCATCTACCATCAACAAAAGGGGTTTTCGGGGATCGAATGGCGTAAGGCAAGTATTTGAAAGTAACGCCGATTTCAACTGGCGAAAGGCGCGTTCGCATTCCGTCGTCCAGACGAACGGAACACCTTTACGGCGTAAGCGATGAAGCGGAGCTGAAATGGAAGAAGCATTGCGCAAAAATTTATGATAATAATTTATTTTACCCAACACACTCTGTAGCTGTTTCAAATTCTGCGGAGCAGGTAAGTCCTGTATGGCACGGAGGTGCTCTGGACTCGGATGTATACCTTGGGCATTTATGACATGCCCCAGGTAGGGTAAGTCCCGAGCAAAGAACACACATTTGTCCTTTCTCAAGCGAAGACCATTCTGACGCAATACCTGAAATAATGTTCGGAGATTTTGCAAATGTTCTGCTTCTGTCTGTCCTGAGATCACAATATCGTCCAGATAGTTCGCAGCAGTAGGGACCGACGCACAAATAGTTTGTAAATATTGCTGAAACAATGCAGGGGCGGATGCACACCCGAATGGCAGTCTTTTGAAGCGATACAAGCCAAGATGCGTGTTTACCACCAAGACGCGCTGGGAGTCTTCGTCCACAGGTATCTGCAAGTACGCATCTGCTAGGTCCAATTTTGAAAAATATTTTCCCGGGCACAGTTTGTCAAAAAGATCTTCCGGGCGGGGCAAAGGAAAAGTAGCAGTCACAAGTTGTGGATTCACAGTGGCCTTGAAGTCCACACAAAGTCTCAATTTTCCGGAAGGTTTTGGCAAAATTACTAAGGGTGAGGCCCAGAGAGAAGCCTGCACACGTTCAATTACACCTTGAGATTCTAAATCGGCCAATGTTCTTGCGACCTCATCACGCAATGCGTGGGGAACATTGCGCGCTCTGAAAAATTTCGGTTGCGCGTTGTGTTTCAATTCCAAATGTGCAGCATAGTTCTTAGCGCAACCAAGGCCCGGTGCAAAAATGTCTGCAAATTCTTCACAAAGACTAGAAACACTGGCGGAAGGCACAGTCTGATTCACTGATAGGACCTGATTTACTATAGACAAATTAAACAATTGAAACAAATCTAAACCAAACAAGTTCACTGCACTAGAAGAACGAAGAACGTAAAATGATAAAAGTTTTGTTTGTCCCTTGTATGTTGCAAGAAGGCTGCACTGTCCTTACACAGGGATCTGCTGTCCCGAGTAACCATGTAACTTAACATTTGCGGCACGCAATGGCGGTTGGCCCAGTTGTTTGTACGTGTCGTGATTAATCAATGAAACTGCAGCTCCGGTATCGAGCTGGAATGGGATCACTTTGCCTTCAAAGTCTAAGTCCACAAAAAGTTTATTGTCCTGCTGACGACAAGAGCGACTGTCACGTGCAATTTGAACTGATACAGGTACAGAAGCACTTGCGACTTTACGGGATTTCCTGCGACGTCGACACACACTTTGGGTGGGACGAACACAGTCACTGTTAGCTAAAGTGTCACTGGACGGGTGGGAATGAACTACATTAATGTCCATGGGCGAAGGTCCACGAGCCTGATTGTCCTGGGTGCGATTCCGGCGCGAAGCAAAAGGCCTGGAATTATTGCGATTGTCTGATCTAAGCTTTTTCTGGCAAACACTTTGAACATGTCCCTTCTTTTGACAGTAAAAGCAAATAGCTTGGCGTGACGGGCAATTTTCACGCGAATGTCTAGTTGCACACCGCGGGCATGATTTCACTGCAGTTGCTTGCTTACGCGGCGCACGTGTTTGCGAGCGAGGCTGCGACGGGCGCGAGGGCCGCTTAGCGTCCCGTGCAGCGGGCCCGGCGGGCTGATTAATGTGACACACTGCTGGCGAAGTTTCAAATGAGTCCTGAGCAAAGTCAAGTGTGTCTTGCCTATTCAATATGTCTATCACTTGTTGAAGGGAGGGATTTACGAGTTTCAAAATCTGTTCCCGTATGCGAACATCAGAAACGTTCTGTGCTATTGCATCACGCACCATTGTATCGGAATATGGGAGGCCACATTCACAGGCAAACGCGCAGTCTCTAGTAAGGCCTTGCAAAGTTGCAACCCACTCCCTATTAGTCTGACCGGCCGTACGTTTTGTACGAAAGAACGTATACCGTTTTGCAACTACATTTACTGTTTCTTTGAAATAGGCATCTAAAGCCGACAAAATTTCTTCGTAGGACAGAGTTGCTACGTCGCGTCGGGGAAACAATTTCACTATCACACGGTAGGTAGACACACCGACACAAGAAAGCAAAAACGGCTGCCGCTCTTTACCTTGAATTCTGTATGCTGCTAGGTGAAACTGGAACTGGCTGGCCCACTCAGTCCAGGTTTCGCACGTGGCCTCAAAGGGCCTAAATGGCGGCGCGACAGCGTTGTGTGGCTGCGGTAGCGATGAAGCGGCGGCTGCCGCATCGGTTTGCAGCGCACGTTGACCCTGGACGAGCTGTCCAAGGGCTTCCAATAACGCCTGCGTCTGCTGATTCTGCAAGCGAAAAAATTCGGACAGTACATCTGGAGATTGTGGCGAAGCCATGACACAAGCAAATCAGAGCACAAAAAGGGAAAAAGAACAAATCAGTCCAAAGCAGAAAAAACACTTTCTCTCGTCGCCATGTGATGTGTCGGCAGCGGGGCCAACACCTTGTAGATCGAAGTGGCTGAAAGTGCACGCTAAACTAACGCAGACGGGCGTGAAGTACTGGAACATGAGACTTATTAATGAATAAGAAGAAAAGTACGTAGCTGGAATAATATACTTAACTTTATTCTCTTGTTGGAATACATCTCTTGAATAGTAGTAAGCTATAAGCACTGATACAAATGGCGCCTTGCTAGGTAGTAGCTATGGAATAAGCTGAAGGCTATTCTATCAGTCTCTCGGCAAATGAGAGGAAGACTTGGTAGGTCTGGTCGCAAGCTATGTCGTCCGTACAACTGGGCGAGGTCATGTCCGTGTCTTGTGACCTGCCATGTGGTGGCGCTAGGATTGCGATTACACAGTGGCGACACGCGGGTCCGACATGTACTACAGGACCGCAGCCGATTTAAGTTACCACCTAGCAAGTGTGGTGTCTAGCGGTGACACCACATTTTGCATTGAAGGTCTTCCACAGATTATTGTTTCCGACAATGGCCCACAATTCATGTCCGCAGAATTTCAGTCATTCTGCAAGGCCAATGGTATTCAACATCTGACATCCGCGCCGTTTTCGCCTCAGTCAAACGGTGCCGCTGAACGATTGGTCCGGACTTTCAAGTCACAGATGTTGAAGCTGAAAGAGGCGCATTCTCAGGAGGACGCGTTATTGCTCTTTTTGTCTTCGTATCGCTCTCAACCCCTAGATGGTCGCTCGCCGGCTTTGCTCCACAGTCGTCCTCATCGAACCTTGATGTCTTTGCTGCATCCGCTGCATCAGGTTCCAGTGCAGCGGCAGCCACCTGCTTTTGCTCCCGGCGACGTTGTACACTATCGCAACTATCGAGGTTCACGGCGTTGGCTCGCAGGGCGCATTCTTCGCTGCCTCGGCCGCGTTATGTATCTGGTTTTGGGGGCCTCTGGTGAGGTGCATCGGCATCTCAATCAGCTGCGCCTCTGTCCTCACACGGGTTCTGCCGCTCCCCGTCTGCTTTCAGCGACGGTGCCGTCAGGTCAGCGCCCTGGGGACCCATCTACTGGCTCGCCTCTTCCCCAGGTGTTACCGACGCTGCCTTCCATTTTGCCCCATGGCGACGCGCCGCCGCCGCCGCCTGTTCTCCCGCCGGCGACGCCCGCAGTGGACGCTTAGCTGCAGCCGCCAAGCGCCTCCCTGGGTGACTCGCCGCCAATCGCTTCCCGTGACCAGCTGTCCTCCGACATGGAACTCTTGCCCGCTCCGGACCCGATGTCGTCTTCGCCCGTCGGCTGCCCCGACCAGATGGAGGTCGACCCTTCGGCCCCTCCTGTCTCTCTGCGGGCGCATACACCGCATGTTGGCGTGCACCCTGGACTAGGTTTTCAGGCGTTTCCTAGCTCCCCTCGGACCGAATGGCCGGGTGCGGTTGGCACAGCCTCGCCTGTTGTTAGGCTCCCCAACTCGTCGCATACGTCAACATGGGATCCTCCCCACAGCGGGCGGAAGCCTTATAACTCGACCGTTCGCCGATTTGCGGGGGAGGAATGTGGTGTCACCGCCAGACACCACACTTGCTAGGTGGTAGCCTTTAAATCGGCCGCGGTCCGGTAGTATACGTCGGACCCGCGTGTCGCCACTGTCAGTAATTGCAGACCGAGCGCCACCACACTGCACGTCTAGAGAGACGTCCTGGCACTCGCCCCAGTTGTACAGCCGACTTTGCCAGAAGGGGATCACTGATAAATACGCTCTCATTAGCCGAGACGATAGTTAGCATAGCCTTCAGCTACGTCAATTACTACGACCTAGCAAGGCGCCATTTATCTTTTGCTGGTTATCTTATAAAGCCTGTACCGTCAGACCAATGTTCTACAATTATGGATTAAAGTTAAGTATTCCAAGAGATTCGTACTTTATTTATTAAACTTAATTCCTTTAACTGTTCCAGACCTCACGCCAGTCTGCGTGAGCTTAACGCGTGCATTTCGGCCTCCTCTAGAAACACGATGTTGGCACTTTTGCCAACACTTCAGATACTGCCTACAGGAAAATTAAAGAGACCTTTGGAGAGAAGAGAACCACTTTTATGAATATCAAGAGCTCAGATGGCAACCCAGTTCTAAGCAAAGAAGGGAAGGCAGAAAGGTGGAAGGAGTATATAGAGGGTTTATACAAGGGCGATGTACTAGAGGACAATATTATGGAAAAGGAAGAGGATATAGATGAGGACGAAATGGGAGATAAGATACTGCGTGAAGAGTTTGACAGAGCACTGAAGGACCTGAGTCGAAACAAGGCCCCGGGAGTATACAACATTCCATTAGAACTACTGATGGCCTCGGGAGAGCCAGTCATGACAATACCATCTGGTGAGCACGATGTATGAGACAGGCGAAATACCCTCAGACTTCAAGAAGAATATAATAATTCCAATCCCAAAGAAAGCAGGTGTTGACAGATGTGAAAATTACCGAACTATCAGTTTAATAAGTCACAGCTGCAAAATACTAACGCGAATTCTTTACAGACGAATGGAAAAACTGGTAGAAGCCGACCTCGGGGAAGATCAGTTTGGATTCCGTAGAAATGTTGGAACACGTGAGGCAATACTAACCTTACGACTTATCTTAGAAGAAAGATTAAGAAAAGGCAAACCTACGTTTCTAGCATTTGTAGACGTAGAGAAAGCTTTTGACAATGTTAACTGGAATACTCTCTTTCAATTTCTGAAGGCGGCAGGGGTAAAATACAGGGAGCGAAAGGCTATTTACAATTTGTACAGAAACCAGATGGCAGTTATAAGAGTCGAGGGGCATGAAAGGGAAGCAGTGGTTGGGAAAGGAGTGAGACAGGGTTGTAGCCTCTCCCCGATGCTATTCAATCTGTATATTGAGCAAGCAGTAAAGGAAACAAAAGAAAAATTCGAAGTAGGTATTAAAATTCATGGAGAAGAAGTAAAAACTTTGAGGTTTGCCGATGACATTGTAATTCTGTCAGAGACAGCAAAGGACTTGGAAGAGCAGTTGAACGGAATGGACAGTGTCTTGAAAGGAGGATAAAAGATAAACATCAACAAAAGCAAAACGAGGATAATGGAATGTAGTCAAATTAAGTCGGGTGATGCTGAGGGAATTAGATTAGGAAATGAGACACTTAAAGTAGTAAAGGAGTTTTGCTATTTGGGGAGCAAAATAACTGATGGTGGTCGAAGTAGAGAGGATATAAAATGTAGACTGGCAATGGCAAGGAAAGCGTTTCTCAAGAAGAGAAATTTGTTAACATCGAGTATAGATTTAAGTGTCAGGAAGTCGTTTCTGAAAGTATTTGTATGGAGTGTAGTCATGTATGGAAGTGAAACATGGACGATAACTAGTTTGGACAAGAAGAGAATAGAAGCTTTCGAAATTTGGTGCTACAGAAGAATGCTGAAGATAAGGTGGGTAGATCACGTAACTAATGAGGAGGTATTGAATAGGATTGGGGAGAAGAGAAGTTTGTGGCACAAGTTGACTAGAAGAAGGGATCGGTTGGTAGGACATGTTTTGAGGCATCAAGGGATCACAAATTTAGCATCGGAGGGCACCGTGGAGGGTAAAAATCGTAGAGGGAGACCAAGAGATGAATACACTAAGCAGATTCAGAAGGATGTAGGTTGCAGTAGGTACTGGGAGATGAAGAAGCTTGCACAGGATAGAGTAGCATGGAGAGCTGCATCAAACCAGTCTCAGGACTGAAGACCACAACAACAACAACAACAACAAAACCAAATGAACTGACCTTCCTTCCTTTCCACATAATGGATGCACCTGTTGTATGGGAACGACACCGGTTCAGTGACTCCTTGTCTGAGCACTGACTGTATGTGTCCAGTGAGCTTACGATGTTCTGTGACTCGGTATCGGTACAGAAAGTCAGAAAACATACCCACTCTTTCAGAAAAGACAGTTATTTGAGAACACAGAATGTCCTGGTCGTGACCTCTCTGCGCAGTACCGCTGATGTTAGTTAACTTGTTATCTGTCATGACTTTCATTTCCTCGTTGATCTGTCGACCCTTACGTTCTCTGTAGCCTACCTGTGTCGACAGACATACCTGACAGTGCCCATCTCTACAGTTCTCCTTACTCCAGAGTAGTCATCAGATAGTAATTTCTTTGCGGCACCATCGAACCGGATCTCTATTAAAATTAATAATCGTTCTATAACGCATAGTGATATCTAGGCCAAGGGTCAAGTCCACTGTAAATGACGGAATGATTAGAAAGCTTCCTCTGAATTCCAAAGACTGGCGCACAAATGGGATTTCAGCTTGCCTGCTAATGGCAACATACGCCAAATGGCAACGTAGGCAAGGTACTCTTATTCATACGCTTATTGGAAACTTTATGTCTAATGAAGGCTGCATGACTACCTGTATCTATAATTCCTCAGAAAGTCTTTCCCCTATCTGTGCACACAAAACAGGATAACTACAGTCAGTTACTGCCTCCTCTTTCTTCAAAAGGTTTTCCCTAATGTCATCAAAGTGTGTGTACAAAATATATTGCGATCTCCCACTAGGGTTGGGATAACATTACACTGAAATTTCTAGTTACTAGTGCTCCCTCGTCCCCCATTTCTCAGAAAATAACCTACATCCTGAAGCATGGCCTCCATCTCTACAACTTCTTCCCCGCGAATTGGCCTTGACCGATTATCATTTCTTTCGCCATAGGCTATTTCGTGGCGAATCCGGGCGCCTCCAGCTCTTCTGACTTCTGCGAGCATTGTTACATTTCGAATAATTCGGTTGTGATCGTCTTTTCAATCATTTGAGTGACGGGAATCCCTGTATTGTTTGTTGTCAGGGGGCACGAGTGGTTACGGTACAGTGCTATGTTCGTACACCAAGTCCTGCAGCAGAAACTGAAAACCGCGAATGTCATTCATATTGTGGTCCGCAATCATAACTTCTATCTATAACCAACGTGGTACTTTCGTCAAACAGATCAGAATTAACTCAAATGGGTCATAAGGCTCATCAAGATATTCGTTACGCTGTACCATATCTTTAAATTAAAGGATAGGATTCTGAAGTCGGGAATCATTGTATGCTTCCATCATAAAAATGCTCACTTTGACTTGATCCTGCGTACTCTTTGACCAATATTCGGTCAGAAAGGCTGCACAAAATTCTGCATAAATCTTGGAGTGCTGCGTAAGTATGCACATTCGTGCCGCTGCGTTTGGGCGTAAGGCTGCACATATGAAATTAGTCTTTGACGATGGACTCCAAGACAGGGGAAATGTATTGTCAAATTGAGCATTGAACGTAAGAGGATGAAAGTTGTTCATTTGATCGGGAAACAAACTGTATTTTCGGACAGTGAGCAAGTGCTCAGATTTTGTCATCTTCGAATTCATTGACGGAATCATTTCAAATATCCCTACTAGCTACCATCGGATATCGAATTCACGCCACTTCCTCTTCAGAGTCCTGGAGTTCACCTGATTCATAGCGTCGCATTCTGAATCATTTTCCTATAGTTCCTGTGACTGTTCTCCATGCACAGGTACACCGCAAAATTCTGACGTTCCATAATGTCCTTAATGTCCTTTGTTGTTTTCGATGTGGTTTTCCTTAATTACACCAAGGACTGTACTTCCTCTGTCTCAGCTACTCCAACCAGTCATGCGATCGTAATAGCGTCTTCACACTCTGGTAACTGCATTACTGCGGCCATGAGTACCTCTATTTGACTGTACACTTTTGTCACGGTGCCAAATTGCTGTTTTAAGATCTGTTCATGTTGAGATACTTGCTGACAGGCTTCCGCGGAATCTCTACTTCTCCTGCACAACAGCTGGATCAACCATCATGGTTTCTGATCGAGATCCACTGTTACTTTCTAGAACTGAGAGACGCTGTCCAAAGTCTTCGATCAGTTTCGCTTTATTTACCGTAGTCTGCTTGTGTCACTTGTTAATGTTATCAAAGATCGATTTAACGCTGGTAAGTACCGACTGAAGCTTTTTGACTATGCTTCAGTATACTACTATAAATTCATCTGGCCTGTAGTTAATATTGCTATGCCACTCTGATCTATGCAGAGTGGCGTGTCGAGATGTGACTCTAATTTTTATACTGACAATACACCTGCCTTCAAGGCTAGGCGCACATAGTCCCAGTACTAATACAAAATCGTTAAATGTTTGTCCACGATTTTTAATTGAGCCGATGTAATAGGAAATACAACACAAACTACGCATCCGACTAAAATACAAGTACACACCTTACATGCCCCTATTACATCGTACACAATCAATCAACGCTATTCTCGTCAACAGTGTTGCAATGCGTTAAAGTGGTGAAGGGTCAACACTCTTTAGTATCAGTACTTATCCTTATTGTAATTAGAATTTAATTAAATCTTGTGCAGGCTGCTCGTTATCTGAAACTTAAATACGCTCGTTCAATGAGCCTTAATGTGGGACCGAGCGAGGTGGCGCAGTGGTTAGACACTGGACACGCATTCGGGAGGACGACGGTTCAATCCCGCGTCCGGCCATCCTGATTTAGGTTTTCGTGATTTCCCTAAATCACTCCAGGCAAATGCCGGGATGGTTCCTCTGAAAGGGCACGGCCGAATTCCTTCCCTAATCCGATGAGACCGATGACCTCGCTGTCTGGTCTCCTTCCCCGAAACCAACCAACCAACCAACCAACCTTAATGTGGGTCGCTACTGACCAAAGTAAAAGTCTTACAAGACACTCACGGCAGAAGAATTCGAACACGAGTTCGTCAACCACTCTGTAGAGTTCGTGTCCTCGGATGACCCCAGTGTGCACACGCAGAACATAGACCGGCTGTGGAACTGTCTTCCATTAAAAGATAAGGGCGTCCAGGACAGAGAGACGAACTATACTTGTTTCAGTACCTCTATTTCAACAACTTGCGTTTGCAGGGAAAAGCTGTCGCATGTGACACCCTACCCATATTCTTGATTGATATTGGCCGAGTTTACCCAGGCTACGGCAAAAAGGAAATTATTCCCGTAGAGAACACATCACCTGGACTTTCACATGACGACAACACCGACGACGAGTAACTTAAGTCGTCTCCTTTGCAACTGCAAGTATTTTTATAACGCTCTTCTTTTGTCGTTGCTGTAGTGACCATCGTAAACACACTCATAACGCCCGCCACCAGCGTCGCATGATCGATTTAGGATCACACGTTGAAAGGTGGCTACACTGAGCCACAGCGCCAGAGATCGCGCTAGAGAGTATTGTTCCACCGCCTCCACTGGCAGTGATTATTGAGAACTCGTAGTAGTCAGTGCTTGGGGTGAGCTCGTGGTAGTCAGTGCTTGTTAAGAACTCGTAGCAGAGAGTGTTTGTTGAGATGTGCTAGTAGTGAGTGCTTGCTGAGATGTGATACTGAAAAGTTCTTGTTGAGATGTGATAGTAGCGAGTCGGTGTGGAGAGATTGTAATGTCTAGAGTGCTTTTCATCAATATAAATTAAGGTAACAAACTACTTTTCTTTTCTTTCTCATTATTTCAATGTCCTGAATAATGCGTCATTACTGGTTCAGTCAACAAAGCATCTGGCGTGTGTTCTTGTATTAGAGTGTAATTCTGGGTTTTTTGCGCAATTATAGTATTTCTAATTTTCTTTTATCACGTCAGTATAATTGGTATTTAAAAATTCTTGTCTTGTTGAAGAAGAACCGTGCCAGATGTGCGTTGAGTCACACTTCCACATACAGAACAGTTACACTTGTGCTTTGGTTTCGTAGGTTTTATAGTTGCTGGGGACTTAATTAATTAATTGTGTTAATGAAAATTTCCATTTCATTCTTTGTTGTTGTTCTATGCAGTCAGATTGCGCAATAATACTAGTCAGGGCCAACCGTTTACGAGACTTCGTAATCGGACATACAGCTACTAAAATTTAAAACTAAAATTATTTGCATTGTATTTTAATTAAGCCCCCATGCACGTGGCGACCGCTGCTTCGGATCGTCCCTTGGAATTCTTCTGATTGTAAAAATAGCAGACAGTAGTATTGTTGTAGTACTTTGTAGTTTAGTAATTGTAGTCTATTTTGCATGTGTAGATTTGGTAATTGTCACTCTTCTAATGGTATTTTTTTTTTTTTGCAGAATTTAATTTTGTTATCTTGTATACGGGTTTGACAATTTTGTGCAGTTTGTTTCAATTGTTCGTTAATCGTGGTTGAGGGAAGCATTTCGTGTGAATGGTATTGTTGGAAATAAAGAGGCATTGTGTGTAATTTTCGTACAGTAACGAGTTTTGTATGTTTTGTAAATGATTACGCGATCAATGAAAAAGGCGAAAATGATGAATAGTGAGAATGACGAAATTGTCGACATGGCGAACTCGCCAACACAGGACAACAGTATGATGAATAATGGAGTTGAAAACAATTTAATAAGTCGGGAAGACAGTCCGGAACCATTTCAAAATTTTTCTCAATCAGAAAATTCACAGAATACGAGATTAACGATAGAAAATTCTGGAATAGCATCGAACACAGATAGCTTTACAGCTATGACGAATGAAACTGGTTTTGCGGGAAATGTTAGGGGCGAAAGGAATTTCGAAACGGCTATTATGGAGCAGTTGATGGGTGCAATATTAAATTTGGGATCACAAATAGGAACAATTAAAACAGAGATAGGAACTTTGGCAACACGGTTAGACTCACAAGGATCTGAATTAAAAACAGAAATAGGAACAATTAAAACCGAGATGGGAACTTTGGGATCTGAATTAAAAACTGATATGGGAACACTGGAAACACGGTTAGATTTACGAATAGGGACATGTTTCAAAAATATGAAAGATGAATTAAAGAAAGAAATTAGGGAAGAAGTACAACCGATTTTGAATTCTCACAATAATAGACTAATTGCAGTGGGGATTAGACAAAGGGAACAAGATAGAGAACAGGAAGAAAGAGATCGCGTGATAGCACAAAAATTTTCAGAGTTAAATTTACAACGTGCACACGATAAGGAAGAAATATTTGAGAGAATCGAGGAATCCGTACCAAATGACAGAATAAATAATCTAACACAACAATATGAACAGTTAACTACCAAATGTGTCAACACTGAAACCCGAGTCGCGACACTTACGGAAGACGTAAATAAACAGAAAGAAAAAATAGGTGACTTATCGGAAAGAGTTGAGGAGATTTCAGATAAATTGACAAATCTTAGTTTACATGGGGACAGAGAGTCGGATGATACAGCTCCATTACCATTTGCAGAAACCGAAGAGTACCAGAACATAAATAAACATGTTGAAAATCAGGGAAAGTTAATGAACGCGTTAAAAGGGAAGTTGAGGCATTACGGAAACAAGTCAAACAAATTGAAGGCGAAATCGTAGGAAAAGACAGCAAAAGAAATTTAGAATCACAGATAGCAGAGGGGTTTCAAGAAAATAATTTGTTTCATTTACGGGATGCAACAAGAGAGCGCCAGGCGCGCGAACTTGACAATAATCAACATTGGGACTGGGACAGACGCGGTAGGTCTTTGTCGCCACGAGGCGAAAACTTTGACTATAAACACTTTTTGACTGTTCGGAAATTTAAGATCTTCCGCAATTCTAAGAATGACATACATCCATGTGCATGGTTAGATCAATTTATGTACGCACTTCCACCAAATTGGCCACTAAGTCACAAACTGGAATTTATGTGTGGATATTTAGAAAACGAACCGGCGACGCGGATGCGCGCACTCATTAGAGATTGTAATAATCTGAATGATTTTTATCATGCATTTCTATCGGCATATTGGTCCGAAAACACACAAGACAGAGTCAAACATAGTCTGATTATGCAGCGTAATTTTAAACAGTCTGAGTTCCGCACGCCGGCAGAATACTTTGAAGACATGATTCGAAAGAATCAGTTCTTGTCCAACCCTTATAGCCCGACTGAATTAATTCGCATTTGTTTAACTAAGCTGCCACAATCCATAAGACAAATTGCTTTAGCCGGAAGATGTAAAGACGACATTGAGACTTTTAAGACTTTGTTACAAGAACTTGAGTATGACAACGACGAGGGACTTCTTGTAACTTTTTCAGTAACAGTAATTACGATAGATTTTCAGAGAAAAGGGATAGTGATCGGAACGGGCGTTATATGGGTAATTTTGAGAATGACAGACGTAACAGACAGGACAATATATACCAGCCTTATGACAATAACAGACGTTCTAACAGAAATTACACAGACAATTATAATAACGGTAATTCTTACCGGAATGATCAATCATACGGAAACAGTAATCGGTATCAAGACAGAAATTATCCATACATTAATAGAAATTCTTACTACAGAAATAACCAGGGTAGTAGGTCTAACAGTAATTTCAGAAGTGACAGTCGAAATTATACAAGAAGTAGTTATGCAGACAGACAGGAAAACAAAAATTTTAATAACAGACACAACCAAGAATTTGCATCTAACCGACAGGAAGGACTTAATTGGCATCCTCCGCGTGACAGAAATTCAGAGAGACAAGTGGAAATAGTAGAAATTGATCCGCGAAATGACGGGAATAATCAAAGACGTGACGCAAACAATCGACCATGACTTGCAGCTTCGGCTTCTGGCAGCAATATAGACGGTTCAGAAAGTAATGACACTACAACTTTACACTACGTACGCCTGGAAGATATGAGAGACATTTTGCTAGGCGAAAAGGAAAATAATGTAGATGCATTTTTACATCCTGTTATTGAAGTATGTGTGGGTAAGAATAAGTTCACTGCAGTTTTAGATTCTGGGAGCCCATTGAACGTCATTAGTGAATCAGTTTTTCGTATATGTGAAAGAACTATTGCCTGTCCTGTGTTACCTATTTCTAAAACTACAATTCGAGGAGCGATTTCTGGAAAAGGTGTGGAAGTTAAACAACAGACCAACCTAAATTTCATTTGTCAAGGTTACGAATTGTCTGCTAATTTTATTATTGTTCCATTACTCAGTACACAGATTATATTAGGTATGGAGTTTCTTAACACACATAAGGCAATTCTGAACTTTAAAGAAGGAAGTGTGAATTTGACTGTTGCCGGAATGCCGAAATGTTTGAAATTTTTCGAGTGTTTAGCAAGATCTGAATCAGATATAAAATGTTTAAGGTTTCTTACTTCTGATGTTTTCGTTGAGCATTATGACGACAGTGTGTTTATTCATGACAATGTTAACGAAACTGAGCATACCTTGAAGAGAAAAGAAAAGCTATTGAACCAATAGAAATTACCCTGAGTCTTGCCACCTGTACCCTGCCGAACCAATGCGGTACTTCACCACAGCGAGTATTTGTACTGCTGCGTCTTGGCCACGATGTGTGGATCGGCGTGTGTTCTGTACATCGGGTCTTTAAGACTCGCCTAGCGGTGGTTCAATTACGACTGAACTTGCCCTACACTGAAATAATTTTCCGAAAAATCCTGTCTCAATTTAAAGATGACGACCGTAAGCGTCCAGAGCAAAAGCAAAACCTGTCTTTAAAGCTGTGCGAATTTCAACACTAAATGAAGAAAAACTTCTAATGGAAGAGTAAAACATATGATCCTAAACGAAGCCCCTGAATAAACACGCACTTAGTGCCAAAGCTCCCCTAACGTGGATCAGCAAAGGAAATTGTTTCTGTTTTCCCTTTCCCTGAACACAGCCATCAGGCTGTCAAATGTTGCAGCTATGAACAGAGTTTTGTGTGTCATAACAAGCAGAAGTACCTCATGTCCGTTTCCAGGGCAGTCGGACATAGAGATGCTGGTTACTCTCAAGAAAGTAGCAAGCAAGAAGAGGAAATTCACAATTCAGAATACAGAACGCATAAGTCACAATCAGGAATGACTCCCGACTCTCACATTCGATATTATGAAACTTCGCAATTACACATTTTCTATGACAAATCCCAGAGCATAGCAAAGCGCAGGTAGTCTGCATTAAAAATGAAAATAATATTTCTGTTCAATCTCAGGTGTTGTTACATTATATGCTATGTTTCTCCATGCTTCGGCCTTCTTCAAAATGTTCATATAATCTGCATAGTCTGTACCATACAAGAAGTTGTACTTCCTCACTTGTTCGATAAGTATTTCTGTTTGCATGATTTCCACTGAGAGCACTGCACACTCACCGATGCAACAGTCCTGCCTGCGTCGCTGGTGGCTCAGCCGTCGGTGTCAGAACACGGCAAAAAAAAATGCGACTGTACGCGCTCACAGCCGCCGCCCACGACGGCGAATCTGTATTTTGACACAGACTGGCGCTCGCCGTGGTGGCTGGCCGATCGCCGCGGCAAGACCCCCCTCTATGTGACCGATACGGCGCAACAGCACGCATTTCAGCGACGCGGCCTGCCCGCCGCGGCTCAGGGTCACAGACCGCGTGGGCAGACCACGTTCCGTGTGGCCTGGCCTTAAGAAAAACTAGTCACCTGTGGAAAAAACATTGAAATAATACGTCCCAATACGCATGTATCTTTATACTAGTTATCTCATTGTGTGCTAGTTTGCCCCAACTGGCGGAGAGCGTTGCCGACGTCGAGCAATTACGTGACAAACAAGATAGTATCTCTTTATTTCCTCTCTTGTTTTGGCATCTGCCTCCTTAAATTCATTTTATTTTCATTTTTGCCTTATTGTCATTTACACGCATGAGTATAATCCGCATTTCCATAAAAGAGAAAGGTTGGCCCTCAGTCTAAAGGAATGTAGGACCAGGTCTAATTCTGCGCTTAGTATTCTGTATATAATTAATTTCCTAATTTATTCTTACCATTTCTAGTTAATATCTTTTGCTACAGATCATCATAGGGTGAAATCAGTAAATGTTTCGTTAGGTTAGGTTAGGTTAGTGTTGTTTAACGTCCCGTCGACAACGAGGCCATTAGAGACGGAGCGCAAGCTCGGGTTAGGGAAGGATCGGGAAGGAAATCGGCCGTGCCCTTTCAAAGAAACCATCCCGGCATTTGCCTGAAATGATTTAGGGAAATCACGGAAAACCTAAATCAGGATGAAGGAGACGGGATTGAACCGTCGTCGTCCCGAATGCGAGTCCAGTGTGCTAACCACTGCGCCACCTCGCTCGGTATGTTTCGTTACTTAGATTTTATTATTGAGTTATAAATAAACATAAATTCAGTACTAATTATAAACATTTGGAATAGAACTACTAGCATTCTCAAAGTATGTATTTAGGTCTATTCGAAAACATGTTGGCAAAGCCAGCCCTTAATTAATTCCAAAATAATTTCCAGGTCTGGCAAAAGTATTGTTTGTACAAGTATATCTGCTAATTTCGTTATTGAAACAAATAATTCTGCCTAACCTTCGTGGTAGATGGAACTGTTCGAAAGAAGGAATTTTTCGATGTATTCAGTTCATTAAATGAGTTATATTTTAATTGTAATTTCTGTAACTTTAACATCAAACAATGTACAGTTTCAGCGCCTACTATTCTGAGGATATATTCAGTCACCAGTTTTGGTCCCGAGTCAGTCAGCCCACGGCCGATTTTCTGATCTGAAACATGTATTCCTTAGATTAACAACAATGCATCAACTTAACAGTGGAATAAGTGTAAAACAAATAGGTTGTGTGTTAGAACAATTAATGATAATGTCTGTTTAGTTTATTTGAAAAATAGTGTCCCATGTACTATATAATTCTGCAAGAACTCTAAACGATGTGTGGCCAAGCAGTTCTAGGCACTTCGGTCCAGAACCGCGCTGCTGCTATGGTCGCAGGTTCAAATCCTGCGTCGGGCATGGACGTGTGTGATGTCGTTACGTTAGTTAGGTTCAAGTAGTTCTAAGTCTAGGGGACTGATGACCTCAGATGTCAAGTCCCATAGTGCTTAGAGCGATTTTTTTTGTAAACTGTGTGGTTAGGTTTTTACTGCTCGTAGATGTTCATCACCAGTCTACTGTAGCGGTATGCTGATGTTGCCTGCAACTTAACATCAACATTTACCAACAGTGAACTGGGTATATAATTGTGTAATAGACGGGGGGTGGGGGGAGGAGTGGGGGGAGGAGTGAGGGGGGGGGGAGTTGTGAACACTAAAAGTAAAGAACTGTGAAACGCAACTGTGCAACTACCGGCTACATCATTTGATCATTTGCGGTAGTCGGTGTCGAAGAACTTCCACCACCACCACCACCCCACTTTTCAGGCAGCGTAAAAATTCCATACATCGACAATGACGACTATCAATGAAACACTGAAGCAGGCGAATGTCACAAGCTCACTTAGTTCTCATGGAGTAACACATTGCATGTCTGCCTGAAGTTGAAAGCCTCCTACTTTCGTTTCAAATTAATAATAAAATGGCAAGGTACTGTTAATCTGAACTCAGGGAGAAGTGCTGATCTATATGACAACAGATTTATTCACCCTTAACATCCCAAGACAACAGAAATGACTAAAGAAACGTCACACAAACATTTATATTTGACAAACGCTTTCACTAACATAGGGTGTATGGTGGACAAAGTGATCAACTGGGGATCGACACACAACACTAACAGGAACACTAATCGCTTTATCTGACTTCATACACGTGAATCCGGGTTATGGCACAAAACTATGCCACCATCAAGCGTCTATATTCTACCATTCCAAAAAGAAAAATATGATTCGAAAGAAGAGGGTGCTGAGAAAAATATATTGGAGCCCTACGCCGTAGCAGCGAATACTTTACCCTCCTGCTGGTCAGGGTGGCACACCACGATGCTTTCGGCGACTGAAGTCATGGACAGCCGCAATCTGTTATTAATGGCGTGTGGCCGAAAAATGCAAGTACGTGGTTTCGCGTTCGGCTAATTCGGAATGCAGGTACTTTCCTACGAGCCTCCGAAACCCTGGTGGATTCCAGTGTGCAGGTGGACCAGTTTGCTGGTCTGCCAAACCAATTTGACTCTGTGCGATGACTATGCAAGGCGGAATATGTCAAATATTTAGGCTGCCGACTCAAGATAAGTAAGCACACCCACTTATCACGCGTTGTGTGCGTGATGCTAGAAGCAGTACCTCTGACAGTTTAGAAGGTAACTGGCACAGGCTCTAAGTGGCGCATTAGCAAAGGACACAAGTCTCACCGTTTAGGTAGAGACCTGCAGTTCTTTACTAGCGAAGTGCCAGTACAAGAGTTTTCTCTTCTCTCACTACCCGTTTTCCTGCTCAGCTCTTTAGCAAAGCCCATTTTACCTCTTAGACTTCCCCCACTTAAGCACAAGCCAATCACGAGCTGGAGCGCGGCGTTATAGGCTCGGAGAGCACCCCTTGCTCTGCATACACTGATTTGACCTATCAGCAACTTTAAAGTTAACTGGGAGAAAAGGGAAAAAGATTCAGCATCGTGGCCTCTTTCCCAAGTGGTTACACCATGCCTTTTGCTAACAACATGACCAGGATGGAACTACAGCCCTCCATAAAAAGTTATCTCCCCTGTTGCATCCATTTTCAAGTTTACACAGAATGGTCATAAACTCGCTAAAAGTCTCGTGCTTTCACAAATATGTTTTGTAACAGAGTCTGGACATCTGGGCGCCAGTGGCCCTGTCCCATGGAAAATTGCAGAACGCTCACAGTTGTTTTGTCAGCTTTCTGCCTAACAAGGGCCCTTCCTCTGCTTTATTGCCAGTCTACGATGCGCTGGCCATTGCAGTGGCGACGTCTCAGCGCTAGTCGGTCTACCTGGACGCAGCTTCCTCCCGACCAGTGCCAACTAACGTGCCTGCACAATGAGACCGTGGAACTCAGCCGTCCGGAAAAGTTTCCCCCAGGTTCTGCAGAGAAAATGCGCTTCCCCGGGTCCACCGTCGCCATGCGCTTTTACTTGCTGTCATTTAAATCCGCACCCTATTCCTTTGAATGCAGGTAAAGATTACCATTATTCCTTCCCTAGAGCATGCAAGCAAGAGCATTAACTACTGCCCATCATTTCATCATGATGTATGAAGTCAAAGTGGCAATAAAGATCGTATTCCCTAAGAAGATGAAGCGGCATAACACCGAATTAGAAGTGAGAGTGCCATGCAATCTCTCAAAATTTAGCCGTTTTTAGTGCGTCAACTGCTGAAATGTCAGATCATTTATTTAAAAGTTGACTGAATAAAAATGATTTCTTGCGTGAACTATTTCTCCATATATTCTCAAGGTGTGATTCTAATGCTTGCCACAACGACTACTGTACCGACAGACTTCACCTCACATCATTTAAAGGGCATCGGCTTACCCTTTTAAAATGAATACTGTGATGGGAATAGTGCAAACAGCGTTTATAGCACTAAAAGTAATGAAATGTCCAGCTAAATAAATGTAAACTGACATTCGTCGACCGAGTGAGGTGTCGCAGTGGTTACCACACTGGACTCGCATTCTGGAGGACGACAGTTCAATCCTGTGGTGTGCCCATCCTGATTTAGGTTTTCCATGATTTCCCCTAAATCGGAAGATTCCAAATTAGTGTTTGGCATTTACATTCGTGATTTGGAGATCTAAGATATTTATACTTATGTTATTTTCTACGCCCTACACCTGAACATAAAGTTTATAGAAGAAATACAAAATATCAAAAGTATATATTCCTTAGAGCTCCGAATCACGAACGTAAATGCCCCACACAAATTTCGAATCTTCCGAAATCCCACGACAACAGACTGTATTATACGTAATGACTCCTGCCATCTAAAACAACATAAGCAAGCCCACTTCAACTGTATGATACATAGATTATTTACTCTACTGC
Organism: Schistocerca nitens; assembly: GCF_023898315.1. Classification (NCBI taxonomy): domain Eukaryota; kingdom Metazoa; phylum Arthropoda; class Insecta; order Orthoptera; family Acrididae; genus Schistocerca; species Schistocerca nitens. Next base: position 76,813,857 of record NC_064621.1, on the reverse strand, counting down.
TGGACGAGGACGAAATACGAAAAGGATTAGCGATATTACAAAAAGTGGGTATTAACAACGGATTAGAGGCCAAAATAGTTACGGATCTACATGAACATAAAGTTAAAAGAGGGAATACAGGCCTAAATAGTGAAATTACGTTAGAAAGAGAGTACAATTCGCGCAAAAATAATAAGTACGCTACTTTACTGTACACAGCACAGTATCAGATAAAACTGCGCGGGCTTTTAAGAAAACCCCTGTTAAAATCATTTTCCACACAAGTAACACCCTAGCTAATACACAGCTACAGTAAAACTAACCCATTTAATCTTCGGTTTATAAAATACAATGTGACACTTGCGATAAGTGCTGCATCGGGCAAACAGAACATTTAAAGATAGATTTAAAGAACACGTTAGACAAACCGAAAATAGCACCTCTACATTTAGCAAACACTTAAGTGAAAATAAACACAATGTTAGTATAATAGATTCAGCTCTGACAGTACCACACGTTGTACCCAAAGGAAGAGTCATGAGTGTACTTGAAGACATAGTGATATACAACCACTTCAAAAATGATCCTGATAACCTTTTAAATGACAAAACCGACTTGAGAAATAAACGATACCGAGATAATTTTTACTCGATCTTACGATGTACCCACAAATAGCAGCTCACGTAAAAAAGCAGTATTAAGAAAGTATGTATTCACCCAACACTATTGATTTCTGTAGACATATGGCACTACGTTCCCAATTTTATGCACCCAATTCTCAATGCAAAAAACACTAATCTGTAGACGAACATAGGCAGTATCCACTACTTAGGCTAACGTAATAAAAACATTACATTACGATTATCATAAAACGACGAAATCTCGTCAAAACGACAATGTGCACTACTTGTATGATTAGTTATGTAACGATGACTGCTTTTAATACTACATCTTATATGTACCTGAATTTATGCGTATATGTCAATCATCAATCTGTGTGCTTAAAATATGTGTAAAGTAGACAGATTGTCACACCAACTGTGCTTTAATTATTCGTAGGTGGTTGTGTGGGAGCTTGCTCCTGATCAAGAAAGTGCCTGAGGTTGTGTGGGGCAATATGAGGACCTTAGCGATTGTAACTGTGTTGTATTAAAAATTTACCACGAAATAAACAACTTATACCAATTTAAAATTAAGAGTAGGCAACATCCAAAGTTATACTATGTACAAAATCATACCTACAGTTATGTAAAACGATGTAAAACCTTCACGTATTTTACCTACGAAGTTTTTAAAAAACCTGTGACGAAATGAATTATGTCCTGTTCCTACACCCATCTAACATTAAGAGTAGGTTTTGTAAGAAATTACAGTATGTTCATAATTGTAAAACGAGTGCCTAACTCCATGCTTGCTAGTACATTCGCTGGACTTGTAACGTTCCCTGGCATTTTCACGTTATTAAACAACAAGAGTGTATTTGTACCATATACGCCGCTCTGGGCAAGTTGTATATATCGTAATTATTGAACAAAAATATTACTGAATGTGGTGTAAAAGACATTTGTTATTCTCCTTATATTTTTTGTTGTAATATTTCTCTGTATTTAGAATAGGAATTTTTCTGTATCTATTATGTGATTGTAAAATGTGTCAATATTTGCGGTATCAGAGATATGAAAATTTGCCAGAAGAGAATAATATCGTTAATTTACAAAGAAATGTTAATAATCAGTACTGCTATTTAAGGACAATGCATTATGTATTCTTTGCTCTTCTCTGTTGAGAAGTTATCGAGGTAGGTCACTGTGAAGAAGCTTTTAACGAATGTGTAGACTTCTTTTGTCTCTGTCTGGACTTAGCCGCCATTAGACGATGCGTTACGAATTAATGTGAGTTGAATTGTTGTTTGAGCTAAATATATCAGTATTTATCAGAAGTGTGAATTATTTATGTAAATTAGCTTGCCCACGTCATCTATAAAATTTCAATAAGAATTTTTCAGTATTTTTTAGCGGTGTTGCTGGGCTGTGCCGCGACCAACAATCGCAGATCTGAAGAGGCGGCACATTTAAAAAATTATCAAACCCGTAAATCGGGAACAGATGCATAAAAATCAATAGTGAATTAAGAAATTGTTTTCCTTTTCAGTGATCCCGTGGCTGATAAAATTTGAATTAATTATACGTTTGTGCATTCGTAGGCGGATAGTTAATGTTAGTTAACATTGAAATTTAAACAGTTCGGTTCTTTAAAATAACTCAAATGCATAGTAAAGTAGGTTTGATCAGTGATAAAGATCGGCTTGGCAATAATTAAAACATTTTCTGCTGATAGAGATAATCTTGTGTTCTATGGCTAGTGCCGGGATAAAATTCAGTAAAAATATTTAACAAAAAAACCTACTGCATCTGGAAAGTGTATGCCAAGGCCGAATGATTTAAAGGACTCAATTCTCAACTAAATATTCTTAACCAGTTCATATGAGTTCACGTAAATATTTTTTTCTTTAAATGTACGTAATTCTTAAGAAAGTAAAATTTTTTATTACCACACGAAAATAAGAGAGCGGTTCTACAACAAAGTTCGCACGAAAGAAAATTAACTTAAAAGCAAAAGATAAAATTTATTATTATTCTTTAACGAAAAATCAATCAATTCCATTCATATTCCGACGATTTCGTTAAATTGGCGCCCAGCGTGGGGCCCGAATATGCAGTGGCCACTAAATACCCGTGAGATAACTAGGGAATTAATATAGTCGAACTTTGTTGCAGAACATTTAATAATTTTTCTATGTATTGTATGTATTTCATAACCAATATTGTGTGGTAATACCTGTGTATGATTTTTTGCATGAGAACACTATGTACCCAGAGGCAAGCTGAAGAACAGAGCTCAATATTTCGAAAAATTAATTACCTACCACAATATCAGGGGGCAGCTGCACCCAAGATAGATCACCAAAAGGTAAAGCTACAGTGTAGTTGTCCTGTGGGTAGTAAAGTAGCCTCAGTGCAGTGTTCTCGGATCATTAGTGGTGTGCTTGTTGTTAGTACTTTGTTTTAAAATAACAGGACATTTAGGTAGTTAGTCATTGTAGTATATAGTAAGTGTGTATTAGTTAATGTCCATTTCTTGTGTGATTGTCAGTGAAACCTAAGTGTTAGGATATTTAGTTCAGATTTTATTTCTTTTGTTTACTATGGTTAGATTGCGTAGTCAGAAAGATATCAACATGGATAATGAGCGACAGTCAGTAAGTAGTGACACCGAGTTGGAAATTGGGACACAAAGTAATGTTAGTGACGTAGTTCAGGAAGTACAATGTGAGAATCTGGGGGCAGAAGGGCAAGAAATGTTGCCACTGCCACCCAGTGATTCAGTTGATAGCGAAAATTCTGTGCCACCCGCAAGCACTGGACACGGACCAGAGAGTGGTGAGGTGTCAGAAGTGCAATCATTATGGTCGAGCGCATGCTCAATTTCCAGGTTGAATTCGTACGTATGCAAGCAGAGCGTGATAAAGAACGTGATGCCAAACAAGCAGAGCGCGATAGAGAACGTGATGCTAAACAAGCAGAGCGTGACCGACGCCTGCATGAGAGGGACTTACAGTTGATGCAAACTTTAAAGATTGTGCAAAAAGACATTCCGCTGTGGCAGCGGAGTGTGGACCGTCGTCTTGCCGAGATGGAGCTTAGCCTGCGGCAGGACGAGACACAGGCGTACGTCACGCCAGCCAGGTCCAACAATGATAGGCATATAAATACAGTAGTAAGAAATTGCGACTGCGAGACAGAACAGGCAACCACTGTAAGCGAAACAAATAAATGTCATTCCAAAGTAGTGATTGAAGAAAGCCTGATTAGGAACCGACAGTTTCAGATCTTTACAACGGAGAGGAAATCTGTTCACCCTGTAGTGTTTATCAAGGGATTTAGAAACATTTTGCCTAGCGTTTGGAGTCATACCCAGAAAATACAGTTCGTTATGTCTTACATACAAGGAGATGCTGCATTATGGGCAACCGAAGCAGCTGACAGTTGTGATACATATGAGCAATTCGAAAAGGCATTCTTGGCCAAATATTGGTCAACATGTATTCAAGAGAGATTACGGAAGGAGGTATATAATCCAGAGCCGTATTCTCCACGACTAGGCAATTTGCGAAAATATTTTGAGAAGTACATTAATAAGACCCGTTACTGGGACGAACGGATTTCATCTCGGGATTTGATCAGACTTTTGAAATCACACTTGCCGATACATGTAAAGGAAAAGCTTATACACGTGCCTGAAAATGATATGGAACATTTCTTGTCTGTTCTGGACTCAATTGACCTGATTCAGGAGGACGTTAAGGCAGCCTCTGAACAGGCTAGAAGTAACGGAAATGGTTATAGAAATGGTAGAAATAACACGCCTCCACCAAGTAATGGAAACGGCGGAGGTAATAATAGGAGACAAAAGTATGCACAAAACGGAAATAGAGGTAGAGACCGGAACGACTATAGTCCGCCGGTGAATAATGACCGGAAGAGGAGGTTTGATGACCGGTATGAAACAGGCCCACCAAGCAATCATAGATGGAAAAATGCCAGGGGGCCGTGCAACACTAATACTTATAATGATGCAAACCGAACTTGGCCACAGAACCAGAGGCCCAGTCCGGACCGGCAAAACAGTGAAAGATACGACAATAACCGACCGCCACCACAAAATGCGCCAATTGCGCAACCGTGGCGGCCGACGCAACACAACGTGCACATAGTGGAGGTCAGTGACACAGAACAGCCACACCCATCCACTAGCACTAATTCAACAAACTAGATGCAGCCGAGATACGCTCTCCATCGTCGGCTGAGGTTTGGAGTGAGAGCAGACCGACACAGAACAAGACACCAAACAAAATCTGTATCCTTAGGTATAATGACGGGGTACAGATGGGAGATGAATTAATAACTGAACCATCCACGTGCATAAAGGAGCACAAAGACAAGGTACAAGCGATAATAGAGATCAAAATTAACAATATTGATGTGCAAGCGGTCATAGATACAGGTGCTACTGTCAGTGTTATGAGTATGGACTTATTCAAAGTACTGGGGAAGGAAAGGCGTATGCTGACTTTTCCCGTGAATAATTGTAGAGTCACTGGAGCCATAAGTGCACAGCGACAAATAATTAAACTCCAAGTGCGGGTAGAGATGTATATAGGGGAAGAAGCCATAGCGAGCTCATTCCTGGTAGTAAAGGGTTTAAAGGTAGCCTGCATTTTGGGGGTAGATTTTTTGAGAGAAAGGGACGCAATAATCGACCTTTCCCGGGGAAAATTAAGTTTGATGAATGCTGGTAGGAGAATAGAATTGTCCATTCTCAGATCTGAAGAGGTACCTGTACTTAATTGTAACGTTATTAACATAAAATGTAGGAATCAGTCGATACTACATTTAGACAATCATTGTCTAGGACAGAATCTCTATTATCCTGACGTACAATGTGATCAATCAAAAGCAAATATGGACGCATTAGTAAACAAAGTATCACAGTCCGAAAATTTGAATTCTATGCAACAGCAGGATTTTGTACAGTTATTATCTAATTATGCAGACGTATTTTCTGAACGACCAGGAATTGTTAAGGGATATCAGTACAAGATCGAGGTGAAACCTCACAAAACCTACTGTCGAGCCTCATACTCCATTCCTTAGTCGAAGAAAGAAAATAGTAGCTATCTCTTAGCAGATCCCCACTCAGGGAGAGTACGGGGACTGTATCCGCGTAAGGATGTAAAAGCATTCCTACAGTAAAAGACTAATAGTCCTATGTGGACACCACTCTTTTGTAAATAATGAACATTAATAGTGTGTGTACTAGTGTAGAAGTGTTTAGTTATAAGTATATGATTGATTTTCTCATGTGTATGGATATTTATGTTATGTACTCTTTTAATTTCTGTTATCTAAACCATGCTCTAAATGTTTGCACAGATAATCTGATTAGTGCAATTATTTGTAGTGTTAAGCTGTGACAAAGTTCAGTCAAGAAGAACATTTTAGTAAGGATTAGTTAGTGTACTACATAATTTCCAATATGTGTGTCAAATTTGAAATTTTTCTTGGCACAATCTTTTCTATTATGTGTATGTATGTATATATGTGTAGCTGTCAGATTGACAGACTCGAACCCAGAATAATATCAGTAATATGAGGCCCTGAGAACTTTATTATCTCACCAATATTATCAGAGAAAATAATGCACCCAATAGTGACCCGAGGGCACCACGGGAGGCAAACTTGTTGCAAATTTATGTAACGCAAAGTTACGCACAAAGAAGCTTCAATTGAAGCATGTGCATATTCAATCAGTTAAAAGGAGCTAGCCAGATACAGTCCAAGTCAATTTTTGCCTACAGAGACTACACTGTAGTTACGTAGGACGTTGATAGTAAAGTGTGACAGTACAAAGGAGTTATTGAACAATATGCCTGAATCCGGCTGGAATGCACAAATAAAATCTAATCGAACACGAATATAGATGACTTTGGGCAAACTAATACCGAATTTTGAATATTTGTTACCATGTACGCAAATCTCACACCTTGGTAAAGAGTTACAAATGTGCTGTTACAAACAAAATTGAGCAGCGGACATTGTAAATAAAAATAAAGGAACTTTAACAAAAGTGCAGTATTGTGCGGCAGAGACAGACAGTGACTGTTCAACCTGCAGCAATACGTCATGAAGTTGTTGTGTATAAGTAATAAAAAACTGTATCATCGCCGTGTGTGCAAGTGGACAAGGAACTAGCACGACACGAACAGTGAGCCGAAAACGGACGGTGGATCAACTTAGTGTCAAACTTTAACTCTTTGTGTGTCAAGGGACGCTAGGAAAGCGCATTGACTACAGAAATACATTTTGATTTTGTCCTAAGGTGAAAACTTGCGTGTGACTAATGACAAGTCATGACATGGTGAAGAATATTGTGTGCCCATAAAACGTGTTACTGTGACAACGATACATTGTGCAAACCAGACTAGTGAAGGCCTACTGAGTAATAACTGCCACTAACTGTGTACGTTCTTTCCCACAGCAGGAAAAATGCCTATAAGGATAGTACACTGTTTGTGAACTTGTTGCATGTTTCCTGGAGCACTGCAAGAAGACGTCGGACGGGCGAGCTGATATCCAACGCGCATCCGGCTACATCAGCTATGCAGCGACCGCAGCAGCCCGTAGCAGACCAGCAGCCACGCCCCTCCGCGCCGTAGCTGTCTTCGCCGGGGGCGGTGACCTACACGGAGTCAGCGCGCCGCGCCGAGCGCCGCCCAACAATCACTCCGCACCGCTCACCAAATACAACATTATTGACTTTTTTGAAATGTTCACATAAACTGAATAACATGTCAATGACTTCATTTCGATAAACATTGAACATTTACTATGTATGTCCGTGAGTGATATATCCTAGGACAAGTGACCTTGTAGTGTATCACAAGAATAATAGTATCACACACAAAAAACCTTCCGTTGAACTGTATGTGACTGTGATATTGTGTAATTGTATAACCCCGTTTGTGACAAACTGCTAATTTAATTCAAATGAATAACTGTTAAAAAGACAATAGTGACTATAAACCAACTGGGATGGCTGGCCTCCGGCACAGTTTTGCCCAGGTTTCCTGTTTGCCTACGCCCAAATGGGGGAGCCATGAACTTATATAACCCTGGGACTAAATAGAAGAGCCATTCCGTAAAACATACAGAAGTGTAAAGAACGTTACTGGCACCATTGTGTCAAAGTGTAAAAACTCTTTGCCAAATGCTGCCAGGGGGCAATGTAACGTTCCCTGGCATTTTCACGTTATTAAACAACAAGAGTGTATTTGTACCATATACGCCGCTCTGGGCGAGTTGTATATATCGTAATTATTGAACAAAAATATTACTGAATGTGGTGTAAAAGACATTTGTTATTTTCCTTATATTTTTTGTTGTAATATTTCTCTGTATTTAGAATAGGAATTTTTCTGTATCTATTATGTGATTGTAAAATGTGTCAATATTTGCGGTATCAGAGATATGAAAATTTGCCAGAAGAGAATAATATCGTTAATTTACAAAGAAATGTTAATAATCAGTACTGCTATTTAAGGACAATGCATTATGTATTCTTTGCTCTTCTCTGTTGAGAAGTTATCGAGGTAGGTCACTGTGAAGAAGCTTTTAACGAATGTGTAGACTTCTTTTGTCTCTGTCTGGACTTAGCCGCCATTAGACGATGCGTTACGAATTAATGTGAGTTGAATTGTTGTTTGAGCTAAATATATCAGTATTTATCAGAAGTGTGAATTATTTATATAAATTAGCTTGCCCACGTCATCTATAAAATTTCAATAAGAATTTTTCAGTATTTTTTAGCGGTGTTGCTGGGCTGTGCCGCGACCAACAATCGCAGATCTGAAGAGGCGGCACATTTAAAAAATTATCAAACCCGTAAATCGGGAACAGATGCATAAAAATCAATAGTGAATTAAGAAATTGTTTTCCTTTTCAGTGATCCCGTGGCTGATAAAATTTGAATTAATTATACGTTTGTGCATTCGTAGGCGGATAGTTAATGTTAGTTAACATTGAAATTTAAACAGTTCGGTTCTTTAAAATAACTCAAATGCATAGTAAAGTAGGTTTGATCAGTGATAAAGATCGGCTTGGCAATAATTAAAACATTTTCTGCTGATAGAGATAATCTTGTGTTCTATGGCTAGTGCCGGGATAAAATTCAGTAAAAATATTTAACAAAAAAACCTACTGCATCTGGAAAGTGTATGCCAAGGCCGAATGATTTAAAGGACTCAATTCTCAACTAAATATTCTTAACCAGTTCATATGAGTTCACGTAAATATTTTTTTCTTTAAATGTACGTAATTCTTAAGAAAGTAAAATTTTTTATAACCACACGAAAATAAGAGAGCGGTTCTACAACAAAGTTCGCACGAAAGAAAATTAACTTAAAAGCAAAAGATAAAATTTATTATTATTCTTTAACGAAAAATCAATCAATTCCATTCATATTCCGACGATTTCGTTAAAGACTGCAATTGCGCTGTACTCAGAACAAGCCTGTAAACAGTAGTTCGCTGCTGTGGTTTAGCGCAAAAGTTACTAGTAATGGTGGAACGAACATATGTAGGTACAGACTGTGCAGTTTTACGATATATGGACATGTGTGGTCGCACTACTTATCAGCTTTATGAATGAACAGGTGACCATCATAGGTCACACCACCCTCTCCTTCCGTCTCCATGATTTATACCACACCATTTATGGCCATCCTATCATACACACAAATACCTTGGCCTCATCCTCGACCGCCACCTCACGTGGACTCCCCATCTCCTTACCATCCAAAACAAAGTTCACAGCAGACTGCACCTGCTAAAACTCCTGTAGGGCCAGACATGGGGTCTGCATCCTTCCACCATCCTTCACACCTACAGATCCTTGATCCGCCCCATCCTTTGTTATGCCAGCGTTGCTTGGATATCCACCCCTCCCAGGTTCTAAAAGCCCTCCAAATCCTCGAACGCCATGGACTCCGCCTCACCTTCCCCATCTGCCTTTCGTCCCCCACGCTCATCCTTTACGACCTCATCCCCTTTCCCCACCTTCTTCTTTTCCTTGAACGCATCCGCACCCTGTATATTGTCCGCCACCTATATCCCCCCCACCCCCTGGTGTCTCCCTTCCTCTCCATCCCCAGCCCATTGCCATACCTTTACTGTTCTGTCCCACACTCGCTCCATCTCCACACTCTTCACCTCCTTTCCCAACGCAACTTCCAGCATCTAATCCTCCCAGCTGATGAACTTCACCCTGACATCTACCCTTCCTATCAACTCCAACCCCACCTTCCTCCTGCCTCCTCCTCAGGGCTCCCTCTCCTCCCCCTCCCTTCTCCTGATCAGCTTTCTCCCTCCTACGCCCCCTCCCTTTCCTGTGCTCCCCTTCAGTGTCTCTGCACTACCTCCTGCCTTGTCTTCCCTCTTCATCTCCCACCCCACCTGTCTCCTGCCTCTTGGTGTTACCCCTGATGCCCCTACTCTTTTCATCCTGCCCCCTACCCTACTGCACCTTGCTCTCCCCTCCTTTTCCATCCTCTCAGGTCTCTCCCTCGACGGGTCCCTCCTGGCAGTTTTATTCCTTGTCGTGTTTGTGCTTCATCTCTTCAAGTGGTTTTAAAGTGTCTTGTTCTGGAGATTTTAATACGCTGGCCAACTTTTAACCTGTGTGTGTGACTTCCGAGCCCTATTTTGTGCTCTACAAACCGCCAACTTTGTTTTTTAAATTCCTGTCGACTTTTTTTAATTGTCCCCCCATGAACGTTTCCATGTCAATGTAATTTTACCTCCATTATCTCCCCCATTTTTATCGCCTTAATGTTTATAATTATCTTCTTCTATTAGCTGTCATGCCACTCTGCTGAAGAGGGGCGGGTTGTGCCGCTGACAGCTGTCCCCTTCCCATATGGGGCAGGGGAATGAAATCACAATAAAGTAAGAAGGAAAAAAAGACACATAAATGTGTCAGCTTGTATAAAGTAGATGTAACTTAGGAAGTCGGGATTAGCATGGAAAGACAAGGTCCCTATAATGTCACTCCTTCAACAACTAGTAGATCAATAGTTTATCCAACACCATATTTATAAAAGAGCTAACATATAATCAACTTGTGGCCATCTTAAAAACAATCCTAAATGACCAATAGCTCCCTTCTCATGCAAGTAGCAAATTAGAATTACTTAATGGGCAATAAATCTGAAGTAATTTAAAGATGGCTCAGATAAAAAACAATTTCAGCAATAACACAACCAGCACAATAGGTTACACTTAATATAATTCATCAGCGAGCAAATGTAAAATTTTTTTCAAAAAAAATATATGAGGTATCAGGTGTTTATCAAATGGGCAGTGACGCCAGGCTCCCCTGGGCAAAAGGTGACTTAACTTAAAATGCCGGAAGCAGCAGACCAGCCGTTCAAAGCAACACCTAAACGCTGGGGCCCAGCCGGGAGTCACTTCCCATTAGACGACACGTCACAGCTTGTGTGCATCGAAGCAGAACCTGGGGCCACACCCACACACCCCAACTCGTAGAAACTGGAACACAAACAGACCGCAGAGGACACGGCAAACACCAACCAAACATCAATCAATATACGTTAAAATACACAAACCAATTACTGTTGAGTGAGTGCATTCAATAAGGGCACGTATATAAGGAAGTACATATGACTAGCTTTCCAAGTACAAGTTTTATTAATAACAGAGTAACTGGACTGGTTACAAAACTTTTTTTTTTTTTTACAGCAATGTACCAGGGACGTCGCTTGATGGGAATAACCGTTCGTGCTAATTTGACCTTCAATAGTCATCTAACCAGCGGATTTTAAAGGAAATAGTAACTGCTGGTTTGCATACAGTCACACACTCTGCCGGCTGCTCTTACTTCGACACAACCGACCAACAAATACACTCGCTGCAATGAAATTCGCTTGACGAAACGAAGGCGCCAAAACCACTTACACGTACGATGGAGAGCGTTGTTCGAGATGGTCTCGAGGGGTGGGTCTCTCCGAACAGGCCCCAAAGCAATGCGACGAGCAGTGCCCGAAGCTGACGTCAGATAGGTCGACCACAAACTCGCCACCGTCTTGCAAGGTAGACCGGCCGCGCCATCGCTGGCCGAGCACGCGTGTTTGCTCCGTCGTCCCCTCAAGCACGTCCTAGACCTAGCTAGCGCCTCGTAACCACTCCGACGAGCAACTCCCTATACCAATACCCGCCGGCAGATCACAACATGGGGAAAGATGGTAGTACAGCCGGGTCGAAACAGCATATCCAGACACTCTGGGATGATAATGGCATTGAAACAGAGGATGACACGCGTAAAGCTGAAATACTAAACACCTTTTTCCAAAGTTGTTTCACAGAGCAAGACCGCACTGCAGTTCCTTCTCTAAATCCTCGCACGAACAAAAAAATCGCTGACATCGAAGTAAGTGTCCAAGGAATAGAAAAGCAAGTGAAATCGCTCAACAGAGAAAAGTCCCAGGTAGATGCCTGATTGGATACCAATTAGATTCTACGCAGAGTACGCGAAAGAAATTGCCCCCCTTCTAACAGCCGTGTACCGCAGGTCTCTGGCGGGACGGAGGGTTCCAAATGATTGGAGAAGAGCACAGGTAGTTCCACTTTTCAAGAAGGGTCGTCGAGCAGAAGCGCAAAACTGTAGGCCTATATCTCTGACATCGATCTGTTGTAGAATATTAGAACATGTTTTTTGCTCGCGTATCATGTCATTTCTGGAAACTCAGAATCTACTCTGTAGGAATCGTGTGAGACCCAACTCGCTTTATTTGTTCATGAGACACAGAAAATATTAGATACAGGTTCCCGGGTAGATGCCATTTTCCTTGACTTCAGGAAGGCGTTCGATACAGTTCCGCACTGTCGCCTGATAAACAAAGTAAGAGCCTACGGAATATCAGACCAGCTGTGTGGCTGGATTGAAGAGTTTTTAGCAAACAGAACACAGCATGTTGTTATCAATGGAGAGACGTCTACAGACGTTAAAGTTTGGCGTGCCACAGGGGAGTGTTATGGGACCATTGCTTTTCACAATATATATAAATGACCTAGTAGATAGTGTCGGAAGTTCCATGCGGCTTTTCGCGGATGATGCTGTAGTATACAGAGTAGTTGCAGCATTAGAAAATTGTAGCGAAATGCAGGAAGATCTGCAGCGGATAGGCACTTGGTGCAGGGAGTGGCAACTGTCCCTTAACATAGACAAATGTAATGTATTGCGAATACATAGAAAGAAGGATCCTTTATTGTATGATTATATGATAGCGGAACAAACACTGGTAGCAGTTACTTCTGTAAAATATCTGGGAGTATGCGTGCGGAACAATTTGAAGTGGAATGATCATATAAAATTAATTGTTGGTAAGGCGGGTACCAGGTTGAGATTCATTGGGAGAGTGCTTAGAAAATGTAGTCCATCAACAAAGGAGGTGGCTTACAAAACACTCGTTCGACCTATCCTCGAGTATTGCTCATCAGTGTGGGATCCGTGCCAGATCGGGTTGACGGAGGAGGTAGAGAAGATCCAAAGAAGAGCGGCGCGTTTCGTCACAGGATTATTTGGTAACCGTGATACCGTTACGGAGATGTTTAATAAACTCAAGTGGCAGACTCTGCAAGAGAGGCGCTCTGCATCGCGGTGTAGCTTACTCGCCAGGTTTCGAGAGGGTGCGTTTCTGGATGAGGTATCGAATATATTGCTTCCCCCTACTTATACCTCCCGAGGAGATCAATAATGTAAAATTAGAGAGATTAGAGCGCGCACGGAGGCTTTCAGACAGTCGTTCATCCCGCGAACCATACGCGACTGGAACAGGAAAGGGAGGTAATGACAGTGGCACGTAAAGTGCCCTCCGCCACACACCGTTGGGTGGCTTGCGGAGTATAAATGTAGATGTAGATGTAGAATTCGAAAGAGAAAACAGTTATTTTCGGGATCGAACAGAGCGCATGGCGTCACCGGACGACATGGAGCATGATGCAGGAATTAGTGGGCCATTGGCGAGTCCAAGAGGTGCAAGCAGGCACATGGAACCGGTGATACGCACGCGCGAGTTCGGCAGAGTGTCACCGCGGGGGCAAACGTCGCCCACGAGAAGCATGAGTCGGTTACGTACAGGAGGATCGGAACGGAATAGTCCGACACTGTCGTACCGAGCAGGGTTTAGACCTTACTAGACTCTGGTCTAGTATCCGTGGTCTAGGGGTAGCGTCTTTGATTCATAATCAAAAACGTCTTCGTTCCCGGGTTCGATCACCGCCACTTCAAAAATTTTGATAAATAATCAGCATTGGCGGCCGAAGACTTCCGGCATAAGAACTCAGCCTCATTCTGCCAACGGTCTTGTCAAAGAGGGCGGAGGAGTGGATAGAGGTTCAGGGCACTCTCTTGTCCTAGGGGTGGGAAATTACCCCTGAAGGCGGAAGAATCAGCAGTGATCAACGACATGAGGATGCAGAAGGCAATGGAAACCACTGCATTAAAGACACGTAACGTGTATCCACAGGACATGTGGCCTGTAATTGAAGAAGTGTCATGATGATCTCTCCATTGGCAAAAGATTCCGGAATAGTCCCCCATTCAGATCTCCGGGAGGGGACTGCCAAGGGGGAGGTTACCATGAGAAAAAGATTGAATAATCAACGAAAGGATAACGTTCTACGAGTCGGGGCGTGGAATGTCAGAAGCTTGAACGTGGTAGGGAAACTGGAAAATCTGAAAAGGGAAATGGAAAGGCTCAATCTAGATATAGTAGGGGTCAGTGAAGTGAAGTGGAAAGAAGACAAGGATTTCTGGTCAGATGAGTATCAGGTAATATCAACAGCAGCAGAAAATGGTATAACAGGTGTAGGATTCGTTATGAATAGGAAGGTAGGGCAGAGGGTGTGCTACTGTGAACAGTTCAGTGACCGGGTTGTTCTAATCAAAATCGACAGCAGACCAACACCTACAACGATAGTTCAGGTATACATGCCGACGTCGCAAGCTGAAGATGAACAGATAGAGAAAGTGTATGAGGATATTGAAAGGGTAATGCAGTATGTAAAGGGGGACGAAAATCTAATAGTCATGGGCGACTGGAATGCAGTTGTAGGGGAAGGAGTAGAAGAAAAGGTTACAGGAGAATATGGGCTTGGGACAAGATATGAAAGAGGAGAAAGACTAATTGAGTTCTGTAACAAGTTTCAGCTAGTAATAGCGAATACTCTGTTCAAGAATCACAAGGCGAGGAGGTATACTTGGAAAAGGCCAGGAGATACGGGAAGATTTAAATTAGATTACATCATGGTCAGACAGAGATTCCGAAATCAGATACTGGATTGTAAGGCGTACCCAGGAGCACATATAGACTCAGATCACAATATAGTAGTGATGAAGAGTAGGCTGAAGTTCAAGACATTAGTCAGGAAGAATCAATACGCAAAGAAGTGGGATACGGAAGTACTAAGGAATGACGAGATACGTTTGAAGTTCTCTAACGCTATAGATACAGCAATAAGGAATAGCGCAGTAGGCAGTACAGTTGAAGAGGAATGGACATCTCTAAAAAGGGCCATCACAGAAGTTGGAAAGGAAAACATAGGTACAAAGAAGGTAGCTGCGAAGAAACCATGGGTAACAGAAGAAATACTTCAGCTGATTGATGAAAGGAGGAAGTACAAACATGTTCCGGGAAAATCAGAAATACAGAAATACAAGTCGCTGAAGAATGAAATAAATAGGAAGTGCAGGGAAGCTAAGACGAAATGGCTGCAGGAAAAATGTGATGACATCGAAAAAGATATGATTGTCGGAAGGACAGACTCAGCATACAGGAAAGTCAAAACAACCTTTGGTGACATTAAAAGCAACGGTGGTAACATTAAGAGTGCAACGGGAATTCCACTGTTAAATGCAGAGGAGAGAGCAGATATGTGGAAAGAATACCTTGAAAGCCCCTATGAGGGTGAAGATTTGTCTGATATGATAGAATAAGAAACAGGAGTCGATTTAGAAGAGATAGAGGATCCAGTATTAGAATCGGAATTTAAAAGAGCTTTGGAGGACTTACGGTCAAATAAGGCAGAAGGGATAGATAACATTCCATCAGAATTTCTAAAATCTTTGGGGGAAGTGGCAACAAAACGACTATTCACGTTGATGTGTAGAATATATGAGTCTGGCGACATACCATCTGACTTTCGGAAAAGCATCATCCACACAATTCCGAAGACGGCAAGAGCTGACAAGTGCGAGAATTATCGCACAATCAGCTTAACAGCTCATGCATCGAAGCTGCTTACAAGAATAATATACAGAAGAATGGAAAAGAAAATTGAGAATGCGCTAGGTGACGATCAGTTTGGCTTTAGGAAAAGTAAAGGGACGAGAGGAACAATTCTGACGTTACGGCTAATAATGGAAGCAAGGCTAAAGAGAAATCAAGACACTTTCATAGGATTTGTCGACCTGGAAAAAGCGTTCGACAATATAAAATGGTGCAAGCTGTTCGAGATTCTGAAAAAAGTATGGGTAAGCTATAGGGAGAGACGGGTCATATACAATATGTACAACAACCAAGAGGGAATAATAAGAGTGGACGATCAAGAACGAAGTGCTCGTATTAAGAAGGGTGTAAGACAAGGCTGTAGCCTTTCGCCCCTACTCTTCAATCTGTACATCGAGGAAGCAATGATGGAAATAAAAGAAAGGTTCAGGAGTGGAATTAAAATACAAGGTGAAAGGATATCAATGATACGATTCGCTGATGACATTGCTATCCTGAGTGAAAGTGAAGAAGAATTAAATGATCTGCTGAACGGAATGAACAGTCTAATGAGTACACAGTATGGTTTGAGAGTAAATCGGAGAAAGACGAAGGTAATGAGAAGTAGTAGAAATGAGAACAGCGAGAAACTTAACATCCGGATTTATGGTCACGAAGTCAATGAAGTTGAGGAATTCTGCTACCTAGGCAGTAAAATAACCAATGACGGACGGAGCAAGGAGGACATCAAAAGCAGACTCGCTATGGCAAAAAATGCATTTCTGGCCAAGAGAAGTCTACTAATATCAAATACCGGCCTTAATTTGAGGAAGAAATTTCTGAGGATGTCCGTCTGGAGTACAGCATTGTATGGTAGTGAAACGTGGACTGTGGGAAAACCGGAACAGAAGAGAATCGAAGCATTTGAGATGTGGTGCTATAGACGAATGTTGAAAATTAGGTGGACTGATAAGGTAAGGAATGGGGAGGTTCTACGCAGAATCGGAGAGGAAAGGAATATGTGGAAAACACTGATCAGGAGAAGGGACAGGATGATAGGACATCTGCTAAGACATGAGGGAATGACTTCCATGGTACTAGAGGGAGCTGTAGAGGACAAAAACTGTAAAGGAAGACAGAGATTGGAATACGTCAAGCAAATAATTGAGGACATAGGTTGCAAGTGCTACTCTGAGATGAAGAGGTTGGCACAGGAGAGGAATTCGTGGCGGGCTGCATCAAACCTGTCAGTAGACTGATGACCAAAAAAAAAAAAAAAAGACTGGAGACGAAAGAATGAGCAGGGGCTCACCTGCAAGTCATGACAGTAGTTATCATGCGGAAAGGGTGACTTCGCGGTTGACAGTTCAGGTATCGCTGGATTCTTGGACCTCTCGCGTCCGTCGGCCGTCGTAATTTAATATATTATTATTGTTATTTTTATTTTTTGATTGTTGTCGACTTACGTGGTGGGCCTTGATAAAAATGATATTTCATTCAATTTTGATTTATGATTAAATGCTTTTGTGAAGTTCTCCTTTTTAACAATATTAATCTTAAATTTTTTGTGACGTTAATGAATGTTAGACTTGCTGAATCTTAAAACATGGGCATACAAGTTGAGCATTGGAATAAACTTTTCATATTAATTTCCTCGGCTAGTCAGTTCACTTTAAAGCAAGAAATCTTTAGTTATTAATTACAATTGCGGCCCCCACCCGCGCGAGAGTATTTTTTCTTACCTCCGTTAACCATTGTATTGGAGTCCTGGCTCTGGCTGTCGGCTATGGTACTGAAAATAAGAATCTTAAAGCTACGTATTTTCTGCAACTTCGTGCGGCTGTGGATAAAAATGTGTACTACGTTAATAGCGGGCGAGTATTTCGCTTCCGCTAAATTTTATAAGTTAATATCGCCACGTAATGGCGTCGTTGGCTGCATCGGCCGCTGCGATTGTTGAACTTTAAATAACTTTAATGCAAGTTAATTCAAGGAAGGCGGACATAAAATCGGGGTCACCTCTTACAAATTAAAAGTGAACAATGATATTAAATCAATTTATTATCTGCATAATTCGTACAAATATGGTTACATTTGCCAGCACTCGCAAGATGTCCGTCTACACACAACCAAGACAAGAGAAGTAGTGAAGACGACTAAAAAAAAATTAAGAAAAGAGCGTATCTTGTCGTCTCTTTAGATTATTTAGTTATATTTCTTTGCACTCGAAACTTACACAGAGAAATTATTATTTTACGCCTACATGATAAAAATATATTATTCAATTTTTAAATGTCTCTTCTTTATAAATACTGTTTTTTAAGTCTTTTCGTAATATAGCACTGGGGACGCTATAGAGCGTATGATGCAGAAGGTAGACGCTAGTACGAAAGTGACTCAGGAAAGAATTGAAACGTGTAGAAAGGAGACGCAAGCTAGTCTGGAAATAATCAGTGAAGAAACACAGAGCAGCATACAGGAGTGTAGAAAGGAAACCCGGGCGCAGCTTGCCACCATAAAGCATGAAACATGCAGTGTGAAGGATGAAGCAAAAGCGTTGCGCGAGAAGTTAGAGCGGGAGATAGCCGAAGCGAAAAGAACCGCCAATGATGCGAAATTAATTGCGCGGAGAGCCGAGAGAATAGCGAGAGAAACGAAGGAGGTCACAGAGAACACGACCAAGGGCGGCAAAACTGTTATACATAAGCTGCAGACGCGAGTGAAAAAGATTGAGGAAACCGTGTCGAGCAGGAAGGAGGAAGCCGGGAGAGGCACCACTGATGGCAGAATTTGCCGAATTTAAACGACAAATCGAGAGTAGGGTAGAGGCACAGTCTGTCGACAGAATTTCTACAAATACGGGACAAACTGGAGTCGATAATCCACGGAAGAGGTGACCTCGGAAGTACGGCAACGGGACACAGTATCTGTCACAGGAGCAGTGAACCGACGTGATAATGAAGCACGCATGCCGGGAAACCAGACCGTTAGAACGTCAGAGTAGCTATGAACCGAGTCACACGTACGGAGGTACCACGCGTAATAAGTGATTTGCCGGAGGCGTAATTCGATAGCATAACAAGTGGCGCAAGCAACTGCTACCCGCGTAAGCGATCCACCACGTACTTGCGAGAGTCACAGGATATCCAGGAGGCGCACACGGAGGTAGTTTATGAAAACATCGAAACGCGACCGCAGAAAGATGAAACTAGGCATTTAAAGTAGGCAGTTTGATTATAAACACTTTCTGTCGTACGCATGTTCCAGCACTATAAGGATATAATAATACGTTACATCCAAAAACGTTCATTGGACAGTTTGATCAAACGTTACCACCACAGTGGCCGTTAATGTACAAACTAGACTTTGTGTGTGCGCACTTGGAAGGTGCATCAGCGGAAAGTATGCGTAGTGTTGCTAATGGTTGCAGAACGTACCAAGAGTTCCGCGACGCATTTATGAGCAGATATTGGTCAAAGGAGACCCAAGACAGAATTAAACAGCTAATCCTTATGACACGCGACTTCGAGAGCTCAGGTTTCCGAAGTGTTGTGAAATTTTTTGACAACATGCTGAAAAAGAATCAGCATCTGGACGAACCGTGCAGCCCTGGGGAGATTATACGCGTATGCTATATGAAGTTGCCACTTACATATCAGCACACGCTAGCTGGCAGATGCGGAAATGACGTAGAAGCATTTAAGGGCATTCTTAGGGAACTGGAGTTTGCCTATAACGAGCAGCAGGTGTGTGAGAAGAAGAAGCAAAGGGAACCGCATGAGGAAGGCCAAGGCGTGAATATAGACAGAAACAGAAGCCAGAATTACGAACCGGAAGCCTGTTCGCGAAAATAAATTCATTTTGTTGCAATTGAGGCTCCTCGACGACGCAGACGCCATCGACAGCTTTCTGACCTGTCCACGACGCTGCATTTGGTAACGTGATGCTCAGTTTCGCCATTTAATCCGATATTAAGCACGCCTGTGATTACCAGAGCACAGTTTTCCAGCCACACTCTTATTGAAAATTTGTTAGTTGCAGTAGGTTTGTCTGACGTATTTTATGCCGTCTGACAAGGGGAGAGAGTAGAAAATAAAAAGCACAGAGGCGTTATCCGACCTTAAGAGTTAGTTTTGGAATTTAAGGGCCATTGCCATTACTAGCTTAATTTTATCACTTATAAATGTATGAAGTACTGTTCGGTCGGAAGATGCCATCTCCGTTTGGATTGCTCAAGACCCCACCAAGAACCGATATTTCGGCTGTTAAGGATTTATCCACAAAGTTGAAAACAATCTGGCGGCAGGTGAAAAAAATGAACACTAAGGCGTTAGAGAGACAGGACAAAGTTGACAATAGAATGGCGGCTTTACCCAAATATCATGTAGGACAATGGGTGATGATGACTAATCTGTATGTGCCAAAAGGCAAAACGAAAAAATTTGTACCCCGTTATCAAGGCCCTTTCCAGGTTATCGAGATGACATCGCCAGTGAATGTGAATTTACAGCTTCGAACTCGTTGTACTATTGCGCATGTGAGCCGAATTAGGCCTTTCAAGGGGAATTTTGAAGAACTTCCTTCATTGTCTGCAGTAACTTCTAGTGAAGAGAAAGATGAATCTAAGAAAAAGAAGAAGAAAGGAGCAGATAAACAAGAGAACCAAGTTACTTGTGGAAGCGATCAGACATGCTATTATGGTCTTAGGCCACGCGTAAAAAGGAAGAGCTAATGTGAGTTGTTTTTCTTTTGTTTTTCAGAAGGCGTGACGTTCTGGTAACACCAGCAGTTCCAGCGTCATGGGTTGCGCTGAAGAGGGAAGGTGCGCACTATCTCTCAGCGTAGTTTTTCTGTTTGCTGTTGCAACTTAGCTGAAGCCTTGAAGGTACGACCTACATCAAGTGGTGTTTTGTTCTGGCGACAAGCGGACGTAATTATGTCCGGACATCAATGGACCTTAAGGGTGGACTGTAATATTTGGGCGCTTGAAGACGAAATCTGTAAATTAGAGGATACATTTGACGAACTTCATCCCATGATAGCTAATCAGTCAAGGTTTAATGACACACAGGGGGAATACCAGCTACTAAGATCAGCTTTTGCATGCTTACAGTCTCAGTTGCGGTAAACTGCTGGGTTAATCCCGCATGTCCGTAGAAAAAGAGGATGGTTAGACGCAGGTGGTCGTATCCTAAAAACTGCTTTTGAGAAGACCGCTGACGCGGAAGATATTAAAAGTATTAATGAAACGCTAAAGCAGGTACAGGATAATGTGAACAGCAACCATGGAATGCTAGATCTTCACACAACCCAATTAGAGAGTTTGGAGAAAGATGTAGTTAATAATACGCGCCAACTGCGAATTTTGGCCGCGACCTTGATGTCCCACTTTAAGGCCACAGCCGACACAACCAATCACGACTTGGGTATAATCAAGTACCGGTTGGATAACATCGATTCACAGCTGATAATCGCTAAGCTGCTCCGTTTTCTTGCTGATAGTATTACAGAAGCACACATAGAAGCCACGGAACTACAGGACACTTTGTTGTACCTAACCCCGGTGCTGTTACCTTTGGAACAACTTCGGGAAGGTTTACGGAAAGTTCAATCGGAATTGCCCACATCCCTGGAGCTACTGACGACATTAACAGACGAACACTTATCTCTGTACTACAAAATGGCCACTGTTACCACTATGCGGACTGGTACCCTGCTGAGAATTCATATCATAATACCATTAACATGTAAGGATTGTAAATTTGAATGTTACGCCTTGCATACGTATCCAGTGAAGTGGGAAATTTTGCAGAAATTCGTACAATTAACCGTACGAGAAATACTGTTAGCGGCACGTAACAGACGAGCTCATGCATTCCTCACTGCACAAGACTTGCTGCGGTGTCGAACGGGTCCAGTTACCATCTGCACCGCAAAATTGTTACGCACTGTTCCCAAATCTTGTGAGTATTCTCTATTCCGCTCTCAAGAACCAGTCGCGGAGTGCCCTAAGGAAATTATAGCAGGCACGGTGCAGTTCTTTCAGCAAGTGGGTCCACATTGGGTATTTTCAGTAATGGAAAACACAGTCGTTATTTGCGTTTTTTACGAGCAGGGTAAGCAAGGGAGTACGCAAAGAATAAAATTGCAGGGGCGGGGACTGTTTATTAACGGCACACAGTGTGACATTTCAGGGCCAACTTTCTGTTTACCAGCCGTGATCACTGGAGCTAGAATCATGGACATAACACGCACATTGATCTATGTTCCCGATCAACCGGTGCAATTTGTCACGAAAGAAAATCTCACTCTTTTGAATAGCACATTAGACCCTACTGTACTCGCCTCTTTGGACCGGATGCTAGCAGCTCAGGATGGACGTATAACTATGGAATATCTTTTTCAACGAGTGCATGAGTACTGTAGTGAGCATAAGCAACGCTTACTAGTTATTGGATCATCAACCACCACCACCTGTATTTTTATCTTTTTTATCTTTGTCGTAGGATTAGTGTACTATTGGCTCAAGAGGAAGATAGCCCAAATCCCCCCCCCCCCGCCCCTTACAACCTTTAACCTAAGGGTCCAGACAGAATCACTGAACAGTTTGAGGCACTGCAGCAGAATACTGAGTATTGTTTATGAACAAGGATTAGACTGAGGACAGAAGTGAATGAACACAGTGTAAATAGCGAATCAATCGCATTTTGTGGTGTTTGTGAAGTGAACTGTAGTTGTTTTGACCTTTTGGTTGAATGTGGGGAAGAATTCTTTTCGTACAAGGGAGAAATTTTAGAGGACAAGGGGTTATTTTCAGGAAATATGGTGCGAAATTGTGATTTAGTGTGCTTCAGTGCGCGATGTGCCAGCCTCACGGCAGACGGCGGACGAAGGTTGGCCAGCGCGTTATGCAGCTGACACAGCTTTGCAACAAGCGTCGGTGTGTGTCTACGTGTCCGGCAGCCATCAACAGCCAGAACGCAGCATTAGCAGAATTATGCAGGCACAGGCCCCGTGTGGCACGGTTCTGTTAGCCAAATCATCGAGAAACTTCGAATAAACACCGGCGGATTCAGCAGCGGTCTGCACTATTTAAGGGCACCGGAGGTTGATGTCAGCATTCGGTTCGACCGATTGGGCGTTCGGTCGCTGTTACGTCGTCGTCATCAGTGACTGGTTAGCGGAGGGCGTTGCCCGCTGCTGCACCAGCGACCCCAGGCGTCGTCACGAGCCGCCGTGTCCGCAGGAGGCATGCTAGGCCGGGCCTCGTGCTGCTATAACCTCCTACCACCTGTGCAGCCACTGAACGAGCGCGGCGTCGCGTTCCCCGGACTGCGTGCCTCAGCACGTCTCCACCACGACACGAGCGGTGGGGCTGAGCTACAGGAAAATGTATTGGAAGAACCAACAATAAAGAGGAAGATTGCTGAAAACGGCCACCTCCTCCTACCCAGCCACGGCCAACAACCCCGACCACGTCACCTGCTCCGGCCATCCTATTACAGCGGTCACGATGCAATTTCTGTCAGTATCAGTGTGGGAGGGATCAAGTAAATGGGAAATGTTTCATCGGATACAAGCTATAGGTCTCCCAGGTGAGTTTCAATGAGGTAAAACTAGTCGCGTTAGTCTTTAAAGAAAAGTTAACTTGGAAACTGTGTTATTCAATCGAGATGCAATTTCAATATCGCATCGTGAATGTGACGTTGAAAACGGTACAGAAAATGGTCGTTGCTCCGTCGGATACAAGCTACTGGACACCCACGTGAGATACCATACAGTTACTCAGTATTCCCTTATAGAAAAGTGTGCATGGAAGAAAGCTATTTTCAATCGCAACGCAATTTCAAAGTAGCATCATGAATGTGAGTATCTGAAGGGTAGAGCTAATGGTTGGTCATGAGTCGGATACAAGCTACTAGACTCCCAGGTGAGATTCAAATAGGTGATTGTAGCCGCGGTAGTGCCTTATAGAAAAGAGTTCACAGAGGCAATAACTTTCAGTCACGATGCAATTTCTTTGTCGTATAGTCAATATCAGGGTGGGAGGGATAAAGTAAATGGGCAATGTCTCGTCGGAAATACGATATAGGACTCCCAGGACAGTTTCAATGAGGGAAAAGTAGTCACATTAGTCCATTTCAGAAAAGTTAGCTTGTAGACTGTAACACTCAATTGCGTCGCAATTTCAATGTCGCATCGTGAAAGTGAAGGTGCAAAGGGTACAGAAAATGGGCAGCTGTGCGTCGGATACAAGCTACTAGACTCCCCAATGAGATTTAATTAGGTGACCATAGCCTTGTAGTGCCTTGTAGAAAAGAGTTCATGCAGCCAGTACCTTTCTGTCGCGATGCAAATTCTGTGTCGCATAGTCAATATCACGGTGGGAGGGATAAAGTAAATGGGCAATGTTTCGTCGGATACAAGCTATGTTACTCCCAGGTGACTTTCAATGAGGTAAAACTAGTCGCCTTAGTCCATTAAAGAAAAGTTAACTGGGAACCTGTATTATTCAATCGCGACATAATTTCAATCTCACATTGTGGTTCAAATGGCTCTGAGCACTATGGGACTTAACAGCTGTGGTCATCAGTCCCCTAGAACTTAGAACTACTTAAACCTAACTAACCTAAGGACATCACACATATCCATGCCCGAGGCAGGATTCGAACCTGCGACCGTAGCAGTCGCGCGGTTCCGGACTGCGCGCCTAGAACCGCGAGACCACCGCGGCCGGCAATCTCACATTGTGAATGTGAGGTTGCAATGATTACAGCAAATGGTCGTTGCTGCGTCGGATACAAACTACTGGGTCCCAGGCGAGATACAGTGCGGGTACCACAAACGCAGTATTGCCTTATAGAAAAGTGTGTATGGAGCCAGCGATTATCAAATAGCTTGTGTCCGACGCACCATAGCCCAATTTCTTTAGCTTTCACACCCTTATACTAACTATGCGACATTGAAATTGAGTCTCGATTGAATAATACAGTCTCCAAGCAATCCTTTCTATAAGGGACTAACTCGCCTACGTTTACCTCATTAAAACTCTCCTCTGTGTCCGGGTGTCCAGTAGCTTTTATCTTACGAACTATTAGCCATTTATTTTATGCCTTCCACACATAAATCGCATCGCCATTGAAAATTGCTGGCTCCATGCACATTTTTCTATGAGGGATAACCACAGCTACGGACACAGTATTAAATCTCACCTGGGAGTCCAGTACCTTGTTTCCGATACCCCACCGCCCATTTGCTGTACCCTTCGCATCCTCGCATTCACGAAGTATCACTGAAATTGTTATGGAATTGAAAAATACAGACTTCAAACTAACTTTTCTATAGGGGACAACATCCTCTACTTTTCCTTCATTGAAACTCTCCCGGGAGTCCAGTAGCTTCTATCCGACGATACATTGCCCGTTATCTTTATCTCTCGCACCCTCATATTGGCGATGTGACATAGAAATTGTGTCGCGATTGAAAAATACAGGCTCCAAGCAAACTTTTCTATGAGGGACTAACACGGCTACATTTACCTCATTGAAATTTTATTCTGAGTCATGTAGCTTGTATCCGACGAACCATTGCCCATTTACTCTATCCGCCGCACCCTCATATTGGCGATGCGAAACAAGAAATTGCACCGCAATTGAATATTACTGGCTCCATGCACACTTTTCTATAAGACAGCACTGCGGCTACGGTCACCACATCGAATCTCACAAGGGATTCCAGTAATTTGTATCTGACGCACCACCACCCATTTGCTGTACTCTTAGAATTCTCACATTCACGATGCAGCACTGAAATTATTTCGCGTTTCATAAATACAGGGTGAAAGCAAACTTTTCTATAAGGGAATACCACAGCTACTTTTAACTCACTGAAATTCTATTGGGAGTAGTGAATATTCTATTAGACCAACCATTGCCCATTTACTTTATCCATCGCACCCTCATATTACTGATGCGACACAGAAATTACAACGCGTTTGAAAATTACTGCCTCCATTAATACTTTTCTATAAGGGGCTAACGCTGCTATGGTCATCGCATTAAATCTCACCTTGCAGTACAGTAGCTTGTATCCGACGCACCACCGCCATTTTCCTGTATTCTTCACACCCTCACACTCACGATGGGACATTGACACTGCGTTGCGATTGTAAAATACAGTCTCCAAACAAAGTTTTCTATAATGGCCTAACGTGGCTACTTGTACCCCATATAAACTCCCCTGGTTGTCCAGTAGCTGGTATCCGACGAACCATTTCTCATTTACTTTATCCCTCTCACTTTTATATTTATAATGTGACACAGAAATTGCATCACGATTGAAAGTTATTGACTCCTAACACACTTTTCTATAAGGGATTAACACGATTGCTTTTACCTCATTCAAACTGTAATGGGAGTCCAGTAGCATGTATTCGACGAACCTGTGCAAATTTACTTTATCCCTCGCACCCTCATATTCACGATGCGACCCAAAAACTGCATCGAAATTGAATATTACTGGTTCCACGCACACATTTCTATAAGGGTCTACCGCGGCTCCAGTCACCACAGTGAATCTCACGTAAGAGTTCAGTAGCTTGTATCTCAAGCACCACGGCCAAATTGCTGTAACCTCTGCGCTCTCACATTCACGATGCAACATTGAAATTGCGTAACGCTTGCAAATACTGGCTCCAAGATAACTTTTCTATAACGAACTAACGTGACTGTATTTACCTCATTGAAACTCTCCTGGGAGTCCAGTAGCTCGTATCCGGCGAACCACTGACCATTTCCACTACCCTATGCACCCTCACATTCACGATGCGACATTTAAATTACGTCTCGATTGAAAAATACAGGCAACAGGCAAACTTTCTTATAATGGACTAACGCGGCTGCTTTTACTTCATTGCAACTCTCCTGGCGGTCCAGTAGCTTGTATCTGACGAACCATTGCCCATTTAATTTATCCCTCGCACGTTCATATAGACGAAGGGACACAGAAATTGCATCGCCATCGAAAGTTACTATAAGTTACTAACGCGGCTTCAGTCACCGCATTGAATCTCACCTGGCAGTCCAGTAGCTTGTATCCCACGCACCACCGCCCATTTGCTGTACCCTTAGAACCCTCACAATGATGATGTGGCAATGCAATTGCGTCGCGATTGAAAAATACACGCTCCAAGAAAACTTTTCTATAAGGGACTCACACGGACATTTTTATGTGATTGAAATCCTATTTGGAGTCCAGTAGTTTGTATTTGAAAAAACCATTGCCCATTTACTTGACCAATCGCACTCTCATATTGGCGGAGCTACACAGAAGTTGCATCACGATTGAAAATTACTGGCTCCATGCACACTTTTCTATAAGGGACTACCACGGCTATGGTCACCGCATTGAACCTCACCTGGGGGTCCAATAGCTTCTATCCGACGCACCATAGCCCAGTTCCACTACACTTTACACCCTCAAATTCTTGATGTGTTGCGATTGAAAAATACAAGTTCCAAGCAAACGTTTCTATAAGGGACTAACCCGGCTACTTTTACTTCATTTAATTCTATTGTGAGTCCACTAGCTTGTATTCAACGAACCATTGCCCATTTACTTGATTCCTCACACCCTGATATTGGCGGAGCGACACAGAAATTGCATCGCAATTGAAATTTACTGGCTCCATGTACATTTTTCCACAAGGGGACTACTTTAGCTACGGTCACCACATTGAATCTCAATTGGATGACCAGTAGCTTCTATCTGATACACCACCACTCATTTGCTGTACCCTTTGCAACCTCACATTCACGATGCGACATTAAAATTGCGTCGCGATTCAAAAATATAGGCTCCAAACTTTTCTGTAAGGAACTAACGCGGCTACTTTTACCAGATTGAAATTATCCTGCGAGTACAGCACCTTGTATCCGACGAACCATTGACCATTTATTTTATCCCACGCACCCTCATATTAGCCATGCGACACAGAAGTTGCATCGCGAATGAAAAAAATTTGCTCCATGCACACTTTTCTATAACGGACTACCGCGGCTACGATCACCGCATTGAATCTCACCAGGGACTGCAGTAGCTTATATCATACGCACCACGGCCCATACCCACTAACCATTGCACCATCAGATTAGAGATGCGATACTGAAACAGCGTCGCTATTGAAAAATACAGGCTTCAAGAAAACTTTCCCATAAGGGACCAGCGCGGCTACGACCTCATTCAAACCATTCTGGGAGTCCAGTAGCTTGAAAATTACTGGCTCCATGCACACATTTCTATAGGGGACTACCGCGGCTACAGTTACCGGATTGAATCTCACCTGGAAGTCCAGTAGCTTCTATCCGACGTACAACTGCCCACTTGCTGTATCCTTGGCACCCTAAAATTCATCATGCGACATTGAAATTGTGTAGCGAATCCAAAATACAGGCTTTAAGGAACTTTTCTATTAGGGAATAACACTGCTACTTTTACATCATTGTAACTCTCCTGGGAAACCATTAGCTTGTACTCGACGAACCATTGCCCACTTACTTTACCCCTCGCACCCTCATAATGTTGATGCGACGCATAAATTGTATCGCAATTGAAAATTACTGGCTCCATGCACACATTTCTATAGGGGACTACCGCGGCTACAGTTACCGGATTGAATCTCACCTGGAAGTCCAGTAGCTTCTATCCGACGTACAACTGCCCACTTGCTGTATCCTTGGCACCCTAAAATTCATCATGCGACATTGAAATTGTGTAGCGAATCCAAAATACAGGCTTCAAGGAACTTTTCTATTAGGGAATAACACTGCTACTTTTACATCATTGTAACTCTCCTGGGAAACCATTAGCTTGTACTCGACGAACCATTGCCCACTTACTTTACCCCTCGCACCCTCATAATGTTGATGCGACGCATAAATTGTATCGCAATTGAAAATTACTGGCTCCATGCACACATTTCTATAGGGGACTACCGCGGCTACAGTTACCGGATTGAATCTCACCTGGAAGTCCAGTAGCTTCTATCCGACGTACAACTGCCCACTTGCTGTATCCTTGGCACCCTAAAATTCATCATGCGACATTGAAATTGTGTAGCGAATCCAAAATACAGGCGTTAAGGAACTTTTCTATTAGGGAATAACACTGCTATTTTTACATCATTGTAACTCTCCTGGGAAACCATTAGCTTGTACTCGACGAACCATTGCCCACTTACTTTACCCCTCGCACCCTCATAATGTTGATGCGACGCATAAATTGTATCGCAATTGAAAATTACTGGCTCCATGCACACATTTCTATAGGGGACTACCGCGGCTACAGTTACCGGATTGAATCTCACCTGGAAGTCCAGTAGCTTCTATCCGACGTACAACTGCCCACTTGCTGTATCCTTGGCACCCTAAAATTCATCATGCGACATTGAAATTGTGTAGCGAATCCAAAATACAGGCTTTAAGGAACTTTTCTATTAGGGAATAACACTGCTACTTTTACATCATTGTAACTCTCCTGGGAAACCATTAGCTTGTACTCGACGAACCATTGCCCACTTACTTTACCCCTCGCACCCTCATAATGTTGATGCGACGCATAAATTGTATCGCAATTGAAAATTACTGGCTCCATGCACACATTTCTATAGGGGACTACCGCGGCTACAGTTACCGGATTGAATCTCACCTGGAAGTCCAGTAGCTTCTATCCGACGTACAACTGCCCACTTGCTGTATCCTTGGCAACCTAAAATTCATCATGCGACATTGAAATTGTGTAGCGAATCCAAAATACAGGCTTTAAGGAACTTTTCTATTAGGGAATAACACTGCTATTTTTACATCATTGTAACTCTCCTGGGAAACCATTAGCTTGTACTCGACGAACCATTGCCCACTTACTTTACCCCTCGCACCCTCATAATGTTGATGCGACGCATAAATTGTATCGCAATTGAAAATTACTGGCTCCATGCACACATTTCTATAGGGGACTACCGCGGCTACAGTTACCGGATTGAATCTCACCTGGAAGTCCAGTAGCTTCTATCCGACGTACAACTGCCCACTTGCTGTATCCTTGGCACCCTAAAATTCATCATGCGACATTGAAATTGTGTAGCGAATCCAAAATACAGGCTTTAAGGAACTTTTCTATTAGGGAATAACACTGCTACTTTTACATCATTGTAACTCTCCTGGGAAACCATTAGCTTGTACTCGACGAACCATTGCCCACTTACTTTACCCCTCGCACCCTCATAATGTTGATGCGACGCATAAATTGTATCGCAATTGAAAATTACTGGCTCCATGCACACATTTCTATAGGGGACTACCGCGGCTACAGTTACCGGATTGAATCTCACCTGGAAGTCCAGTAGCTTCTATCCGACGTACAACTGCCCACTTGCTGTATCCTTGGCACCCTAAAATTCATCATGCGACATTGAAATTGTGTAGCGAATCCAAAATACAGGCTTTAAGGAACTTTTCTATTAGGGAATAACACTGCTACTTTTACATCATTGTAACTCTCCTGGGAAACCATTAGCTTGTACTCGACGAACCATTGCCCACTTACTTTACCCCTCGCACCCTCATAATGTTGATGCGACGCATAAATTGTATCGCAATTGAAAATTACTGGCTCCATGCACACATTTCTATAGGGGACTACCGCGGCTACAGTTACCGGATTGAATCTCACCTGGAAGTCCAGTAGCTTCTATCCGACGTACAACTGCCCACTTGCTGTATCCTTGGCACCCTAAAATTCATCATGCGACATTGAAATTGTGTAGCGAATCCAAAATACAGGCTTTAAGGAACTTTTCTATTAGGGAATAACACTGCTATTTTTACATCATTGTAACTCTCCTGGGAAACCATTAGCTTGTACTCGACGAACCATTGCCCACTTACTTTACCCCTCGCACCCTCATAATGTTGATGCGACGCATAAATTGTATCGCAATTGAAAATTACTGGCTCCATGCACACTTTTCTATAGGGGACTACCGCGGCTACAGTTACCGGATTGAATCTCACCTGGAAGTCCAGTAGCTTCTATCCGACGTACAACTGCCCACTTGCTGTATCCTTGGCACCCTAAAATTCATCATGCGACATTGAAATTGTGTAGCGAATCCAAAATACAGGCTTTAAGGAACTTTTCTATTAGGGAATAACACTGCTACATTTACATCATTGTAACTCTCCTGGGAAACCATTAGCTTGTACTCGACGAACCATTGCCCACTTACTTTACCCCTCGCACCCTCATAATGTTCATGCGACGCATAAATTGTATCGCAATTGAAAATTACTGGCTCCATGCACACATTTCTATAGGGGACTACCGCGGCTACAGTTACCGGATTGAATCTCACCTGGAAGTCCAGTAGCTTCTATCCGACGTACAACTGCCCACTTGCTGTATCCTTGGCACCCTAAAATTCATCATGCGACATTGAAATTGTGTAGCGAATCCAAAATACAGGCTTTAAGGAACTTTTCTATTAGGGAATAACACTGCTACTTTTACATCATTGTAACTCTCCTGGGAAACCATTAGCTTGTACTCGACGAACCATTGCCCACTTACTTTACCCCTCGCACCCTCATAATGTTGATGCGACGCATAAATTGTATCGCAATTGAAAATTACTGGCTCCATGCACACATTTCTATAGGGGACTACCGCGGCTACAGTTACCGGATTGAATCTCACCTGGAAGTCCAGTAGCTTCTATCCGACGTACAACTGCCCACTTGCTGTATCCTTGGCACCCTAAAATTCATCATGCGACATTGAAATTGTGTAGCGAATCCAAAATACAGGCTTTAAGGAACTTTTCTATTAGGGAATAACACTGCTATTTTTACATCATTGTAACTCTCCTGGGAAACCATTAGCTTGTACTCGACGAACCATTGCCCACTTACTTTACCCCTCGCACCCTCATAATGTTGATGCGACGCATAAATTGTATCGCAATTGAAAATTACTGGCTCCATGCACATATTTCTATAGGGGACTACCGCGGCTACAGTTACCGGATTGAATCTCACCTGGAAGTCCAGTAGCTTCTATCCGACGTACAACTGCCCACTTGCTGTATCCTTGGCACCCTAAAATTCATCATGCGACATTGAAATTGTGTAGCGAATCCAAAATACAGGCTTTAAGGAACTTTTCTATTAGGGAATAACACTGCTACTTTTACATCATTGTAACTCTCCTGGGAAACCATTAGCTTGTACTCGACGAACCATTGCCCACTTACTTTACCCCTCGCACCCTCATAATGTTGATGCGACGCATAAATTGTATCGCAATTGAAAATTACTGGCTCCATGCACACATTTCTATAGGGGACTACCGCGGCTACAGTTACCGGATTGAATCTCACCTGGAAGTCCAGTAGCTTCTATCCGACGTACAACTGCCCACTTGCTGTATCCTTGGCACCCTAAAATTCATCATGCGACATTGAAATTGTGTAGCGAATCCAAAATACAGGCTTTAAGGAACTTTTCTATTAGGGAATAACACTGCTACTTTTACATCATTGTAACTCTCCTGGGAAACCATTAGCTTGTACTCGACGAACCATTGCCCACTTACTTTACCCCTCGCACCCTCATAATGTTGATGCGACGCATAAATTGTATCGCAATTGAAAATTACTGGCTCCATGCACACATTTCTATAGGGGACTACCGCGGCTACAGTTACCGGATTGAATCTCACCTGGAAGTCCAGTAGCTTCTATCCGACGTACAACTGCCCACTTGCTGTATCCTTGGCACCCTAAAATTCATCATGCGACATTGAAATTGTGTAGCGAATCCAAAATACAGGCTTTAAGGAACTTTTCTATTAGGGAATAACACTGCTATTTTTACATCATTGTAACTCTCCTGGGAAACCATTAGCTTGTACTCGACGAACCATTGCCCACTTACTTTACCCCTCGCACCCTCATAATGTTGATGCGACGCATAAATTGTATCGCAATTGAAAATTACTGGCTCAATGCACATATTTCTATAGGGGACTACCGCGGCTACAGTTACCGGATTGAATCTCACCTGGAAGTCCAGTAGCTTCTATCCGACGTACAACTGCCCACTTGCTGTATCCTTGGCACCCTAAAATTCATCATGCGACATTGAAATTGTGTAGCGAATCCAAAATACAGGCTTTAAGGAACTTTTCTATTAGGGAATAACACTGCTACTTTTACATCATTGTAACTCTCCTGGGAAACCATTAGCTTGTACTCGACGAACCATTGCCCACTTACTTTACCCCTCGCACCCTCATAATGTTGATGCGACGCATAAATTGTATCGCAATTGAAAATTACTGGCTCCATGCACACATTTCTATAGGGGACTACCGCGGCTACAGTTACCGGATTGAATCTCACCTGGAAGTCCAGTAGCTTCTATCCGACGTACAACTGCCCACTTGCTGTATCCTTGGCACCTTAAAATTCATCATGCGACATTGAAATTGTGTAGCGAATCCCAAATACAGGCTTTAAGGAACTTTTCTATTAGGGAATAACACTGCTATTTTTACATCATTGTAACTCTCCTGGGAAACCATTAGCTTGTACTCGACGAACCATTGCCCACTTACTTTACCCCTCGCACCCTCATAATGTTGATGCGACGCATAAATTGTATCGCAATTGAAAATTACTGGCTCCATGCACACATTTCTATAGGGGACTACCGCGGCTACAGTTACCGGATTGAATCTCACCTGGAAGTCCAGTAGCTTCTATCCGACGTACAACTGCCCACTTGCTGTATCCTTGGCACCCTAAAATTCATCATGCGACATTGAAATTGTGTAGCGAATCCAAAATACAGGCTTTAAGGAACTTTTCTATTAGGGAATAACACTGCTATTTTTACATCATTGTAACTCTCCTGGGAAACCATTAGCTTGTACTCGACGAACCATTGCCCACTTACTTTACCCCTCGCACCCTCATAATGTTGATGCGACGCATAAATTGTATCGCAATTGAAAATTACTGGCTCCATGCACACATTTCTATAGGGGACTACCGCGGCTACAGTTACCGGATTGAATCTCACCTGGAAGTCCAGTAGCTTCTATCCGACGTACAACTGCCCACTTGCTGTATCCTTGGCACCCTAAAATTCATCATGCGACATTGAAATTGTGTAGCGAATCCAAAATACAGGCTTTAAGGAACTTTTCTATTAGGGAATAACACTGCTACTTTTACATCATTGTAACTCTCCTGGGAAACCATTAGCTTGTACTCGACGAACCATTGCCCACTTACTTTACCCCTCGCACCCTCATAATGTTGATGCGACGCATAAATTGTATCGCAATTGAAAATTACTGGCTCCATGCACACATTTCTATAGGGGACTACCGCGGCTACAGTTACCGGATTGAATCTCACCTGGAAGTCCAGTAGCTTCTATCCGACGTACAACTGCCCACTTGCTGTATCCTTGGCACCCTAAAATTCATCATGCGACATTGAAATTGTGTAGCGAATCCAAAATACAGGCTTTAAGGAACTTTTCTATTAGGGAATAACACTGCTATTTTTACATCATTGTAACTCTCCTGGGAAACCATTAGCTTGTACTCGACGAACCATTGCCCACTTACTTTACCCCTCGCACCCTCATAATGTTGATGCGACGCATAAATTGTATCGCAATTGAAAATTACTGGCTCCATGCACACATTTCTATAGGGGACTACCGCGGCTACAGTTACCGGATTGAATCTCACCTGGAAGTCCAGTAGCTTCTATCCGACGTACAACTGCCCACTTGCTGTATCCTTGGCACCCTAAAATTCATCATGCGACATTGAAATTGTGTAGCGAATCCAAAATACAGGCTTTAAGGAACTTTTCTATTAGGGAATAACACTGCTACTTTTACATCATTGTAACTCTCCTGGGAAACCATTAGCTTGTACTCGACGAACCATTGCCCACTTACTTTACCCCTTGCACCCTCATAATGTTGATGCGACGCATAAATTGTATCGCAATTGAAAATTACTGGCTCCATGCACACATTTCTATAGGGGACTACCGCGGCTACAGTTACCGGATTGAATCTCACCTGGAAGTCCAGTAGCTTCTATCCGACGTACAACTGCCCACTTGCTGTATCCTTGGCACCCTAAAATTCATCATGCGACATTGAAATTGTGTAGCGAAGCCAAAATACAGGCTTTAAGGAACTTTTCTATTAGGGAATAACACTGCTATTTTTACATCATTGTAACTCTCCTGGGAAACCATTAGCTTGTACTCGACGAACCATTGCCCACTTACTTTACCCCTCGCACCCTCATAATGTTGATGCGACGCATAAATTGTATCGCAATTGAAAATTACTGGCTCCATGCACACATTTCTATAGGGGACTACCGCGGCTACAGTTACCGGATTGAATCTCACCTGGAAGTCCAGTAGCTTCTATCCGACGTACAACTGCCCACTTGCTGTATCCTTGGCACCCTAAAATTCATCATGCGACATTGAAATTGTGTAGCGAATCCAAAATACAGGCTTTAAGGAACTTTTCTATTAGGGAATAACACTGCTACTTTTACATCATTGTAACTCTCCTGGGAAACCATTAGCTTGTACTCGACGAACCATTGCCCACTTACTTTACCCCTCGCACCCTCATAATGTTGATGCGACGCATAAATTGTATCGCAATTGAAAATTACTGGCTCCATGCACACATTTCTATAGGGGACTACCGCGGCTACAGTTACCGGATTGAATCTCACCTGGAAGTCCAGTAGCTTCTATCCGACGTACAACTGCCCACTTGCTGTATCCTTGGCACCCTAAAATTCATCATGCGACATTGAAATTGTGTAGCGAATCCAAAATACAGGCTTTAAGGAACTTTTCTATTAGGGAATAACACTGCTATTTTTACATCATTGTAACTCTCCTGGGAAACCATTAGCTTGTACTCGACGAACCATTGCCCACTTACTTTACCCCTCGCACCCTCATAATGTTGATGCGACGCATAAATTGTATCGCAATTGAAAATTACTGGCTCCATGCACACATTTCTATAGGGGACTACCGCGGCTACAGTTACCGGATTGAATCTCACCTGGAAGTCCAGTAGCTTCTATCCGACGTACAACTGCCCACTTGCTGTATCCTTGGCACCCTAAAATTCATCATGCGACATTGAAATTGTGTAGCGAATCCAAAATACAGGCTTTAAGGAACTTTTCTATTAGGGAATAACACTGCTACTTTTACATCATTGTAACTCTCCTGGGAAACCATTAGCTTGTACTCGACGAACCATTGCCCACTTACTTTACCCCTCGCACCCTCATAATGTTGATGCGACGCATAAATTGTATCGCAATTGAAAATTACTGGCTCCATGCACACATTTCTATAGGGGACTACCGCGGCTACAGTTACCGGATTGAATCTCACCTGGAAGTCCAGTAGCTTCTATCCGACGTACAACTGCCCACTTGCTGTATCCTTGGCACCCTAAAATTCATCATGCGACATTGAAATTGTGTAGCGAATCCAAAATACAGGCTTTAAGGAACTTTTCTATTAGGGAATAACACTGCTACTTTTACATCATTGTAACTCTCCTGGGAAACCATTAGCTTGTACTCGACGAACCATTGCCCACTTACTTTACCCCTCGCACCCTCATAATGTTGATGCGACGCATAAATTGTATCGCAATTGAAAATTACTGGCTCCATGCACACATTTCTATAGGGGACTACCGCGGCTACAGTTACCGGATTGAATCTCACCTGGAAGTCCAGTAGCTTCTATCCGACGTACAACTGCCCACTTGCTGTATCCTTGGCACCCTAAAATTCATCATGCGACATTGAAATTGTGTAGCGAAGCCAAAATACAGGCTTTAAGGAACTTTTCTATTAGGGAATAACACTGCTACTTTTACATCATTGTAACTCTCCTGGGAAACCATTAGCTTGTACTCGACGAACCATTGCCCACTTACTTTACCCCTCGCACCCTCATAATGTTGATGCGACGCATAAATTGTATCGCAATTGAAAATTACTGGCTCCATGCACACATTTCTATAGGGGACTACCGCGGCTACAGTTACCGGATGGAATCTCACCTGGAAGTCCAGTAGCTTCTATCCGACGTACAACTGCCCACTTGCTGTATCCTTGGCACCCTAAAATTCATCATGCGACATTGAAATTGTGTAGCGAATCCAAAATACAGGCTTTAAGGAACTTTTCTATTAGGGAATAACACTGCTATTTTTACATCATTGTAACTCTCCTGGGAAACCATTAGCTTGTACTCGACGAACCATTGCCCACTTACTTTACCCCTCGCACCCTCATAATGTTGATGCGACGCATAAATTGTATCGCAATTGAAAATTACTGGCTCCATGCACACATTTCTATAGGGGACTACCGCGGCTACAGTTACCGGATTGAATCTCACCTGGAAGTCCAGTAGCTTCTATCCGACGTACAACTGCCCACTTGCTGTATCCTTGGCACCCTAAAATTCATCATGCGACATTGAAATTGTGTAGCGAATCCAAAATACAGGCTTTAAGGAACTTTTCTATTAGGGAATAACACTGCTATTTTTACATCATTGTAACTCTCCTGGGAAACCATTAGCTTGTACTCGACGAACCATTGCCCACTTACTTTACCCCTCGCACCCTCATAATGTTGATGCGACGCATAAATTGTATCGCAATTGAAAATTACTGGCTCCATGCACACATTTCTATAGGGGACTACCGCGGCTACAGTTACCGGATTGAATCTCACCTGGAAGTCCAGTAGCTTCTATCCGACGTACAACTGCCCACTTGCTGTATCCTTGGCACCCTAAAATTCATCATGCGACATTGAAATTGTGTAGCGAATCCAAAATACAGGCTTTAAGGAACTTTTCTATTAGGGAATAACACTGCTACTTTTCCATCATTGTAACTCTCCTGGGAAACCATTAGCTTGTACTCGACGAACCATTGCCCACTTACTTTACCCCTCGCACCCTCATAATGTTGATGCGACGCATAAATTGTATCGCAATTGAAAATTACTGGCTCCATGCACACATTTCTATAGGGGACTACCGCGGCTACAGTTACCGGATTGAATCTCACCTGGAAGTCCAGTAGCTTCTATCCGACGTACAACTGCCCACTTGCTGTATCCTTGGCACCCTAAAATTCATCATGCGACATTGAAATTGTGTAGCGAATCCAAAATACAGGCTTTAAGGAACTTTTCTATTAGGGAATAACACTGCTACTTTTACATCATTGTAACTCTCCTGGGAAACCATTAGCTTGTACTCGACGAACCATTGCCCACTTACTTTACCCCTCGCACCCTCATAATGTTGATGCGACGCATAAATTGTATCGCAATTGAAAATTACTGGCTCCATGCACACATTTCTATAGGGGACTACCGCGGCTACAGTTACCGGATTGAATCTCACCTGGAAGTCCAGTAGCTTCTATCCGACGTACAACTGCCCACTTGCTGTATCCTTGGCACCCTAAAATTCATCATGCGACATTGAAATTGTGTAGCGAAGCCAAAATACAGGCTTTAAGGAACTTTTCTATTAGGGAATAACACTGCTACTTTTACATCATTGTAACTCTCCTGGGAAACCATTAGCTTGTACTCGACGAACCATTGCCCACTTACTTTACCCCTCGCACCCTCATAATGTTGATGCGACGCATAAATTGTATCGCAATTGAAAATTACTGGCTCCATGCACACATTTCTATAGGGGACTACCGCGGCTACAGTTACCGGATTGAATCTCACCTGGAAGTCCAGTAGCTTCTATCCGACGTACAACTGCCCACTTGCTGTATCCTTGGCACCCTAAAATTCATCATGCGACATTGAAATTGTGTAGCGAATCCAAAATACAGGCTTTAAGGAACTTTTCTATTAGGGAATAACACTGCTATTTTTACATCATTGTAACTCTCCTGGGAAACCATTAGCTTGTACTCGACGAACCATTGCCCACTTACTTTACCCCTCGCACCCTCATAATGTTGATGCGACGCATAAATTGTATCGCAATTGAAAATTACTGGCTCCATGCACACATTTCTATAGGGGACTACCGCGGCTACAGTTACCGGATTGAATCTCATCTGGAAGTCCAGTAGCTTCTATCCGACGTACAACTGCCCACTTGCTGTATCCTTGGCACCCTAAAATTCATCATGCGACATTGAAATTGTGTAGCGAATCCAAAATACAGGCTTTAAGGAACTTTTCTATTAGGGAATAACACTGCTACTTTTACATCATTGTAACTCTGCTGGGAAACCATTAGCTTGTACTCGACGAACCATTGCCCACTTACTTTACCCCTCGCACCCTCATAATGTTGATGCAACGCATAAATTGTATCGCAATTAAAAATTACTGGCTCCATGCACACATTTCTATAGGGGACTACCGCGGCTACAGTTACCGGATTGAATCTCACCTGGAAGTCCAGTAGCTTCTATCCGACGTACAACTGCCCACTTGCTGTATCCTTGGCACCCTAAAATTCATCATGCGACATTGAAATTGTGTAGCGAATCCAAAATACAGGCTTTAAGGAACTTTTCTATTAGGGAATAACACTGCTATTTTTACATCATTGTAACTCTCCTGGGAAACCATTAGCTTGTACTCGACGAACCATTGCCCACTTACTTTACCCCTCGCACCCTCATAATGTTGATGCGACGCATAAATTGTATCGCAATTGAAAATTACTGGCTCCATGCACACATCTCTATAGGGGACTACCGCGGCTATAGTTACCGGATTGAATCTCACCTGGAAGTCCAGTAGCTTCTATCCGACGTACAACTGCCCACTTGCTGTATCCTTGGCAACCTAAAATTCATCATGCGACATTGAAATTGTGTAGCGAATCCAAAATACAGGCTTTAAGGAACTTTTCTATTAGGGAATAACACTGCTACTTTTACATCATTGTAACTCTCCTGGGAAACCATTAGCTTGTACTCGACGAACCATTGCCCACTTACTTTACCCCTCGCACCCTCATAATGTTGATGCGACGCATAAATTGTATCGCAATTGAAAATTACTGGCTCCATGCACACATTTCTATAGGGGACTACCGCGGCTACAGTTACCGGATTGAATCTCACCTGGAAGTCCAGTAGCTTCTATCCGACGTACAACTGCCCACTTGCTGTATCCTTGGTACCCTAAAATTCATCATGCGACATTGAAATTGTGTAGCGAATCCAAAATACAGGCTTTAAGGAACTTTTCTATTAGGGAATAACACTGCTATTTTTACATCATTGTAACTCTCCTGGGAAACCATTAGCTTGTACTCGACGAACCATTGCCCACTTACTTTACCCCTCGCACCCTCATAATGTTGATGCGACGCATAAATTGTATCGCAATTGAAAATTACTGGCTCCATGCACACATTTCTATAGGGGACTACCGCGGCTACAGTTACCGGATTGAATCTCACCTGGAAGTCCAGTAGCTTCTATCCGACGTACAGCTGCCCACTTGCTGTATCCTTGGCACCCAAAAATTCATCATGCGACATTGAAATTGTGTAGCGAATCCAAAATACAGGCTTTAAGGAACTTTTCTATTAGGGAATAACACTGCTACTTTTACATCATTGTAACTCTCCTGGGAAACCATTAGCTTGTACTCGACGAACCATTGCCCACTTACTTTACCCCTCGCACCCTCATAATGTTGATGCGACGCATAAATTGTATCGCAATTGAAAATTACTGGCTCCATGCACACATTTCTATAGGGGACTACCGCGGCTACAGTTACCGGATTGAATCTCACCTGGAAGTCCAGTAGCTTCTATCCGACGTACAACTGCCCACTTGCTGTATCCTTGGCACCCTAAAATTCATCATGCGACATTGAAATTGTGTAGCGAATCCAAAATACAGGCTTTAAGGAACTTTTATATTAGGGAATAACACTGCTACTTTTACATCATTGTAACTCTCCTGGGAAACCATTAGCTTGTACTCGACGAACCATTGCCCACTTACTTTACCCCTCGCACCCTCATAATGTTGATGCAACGCATAAATTGTATCGCAATTAAAATTTACTGGCTCCATGCACACATTTCTATAGGGGACTACCGCGGCTACAGTTACCGGATTGAATCTCACCTGGAAGTCCAGTAGCTTCTATCCGACGTACAACTGCCCACTTGCTGTATCCTTGGCACCCTAAAATTCATCATGCGACATTGAAATTGTGTAGCGAATCCAAAATACAGGCTTTAAGGAACTTTTCTATTAGGGAATAACACTGCTATTTTTACATCATTGTAACTCTCCTGGGAAACCATTAGCTTGTACTCGACGAACCATTGCCCACTTACTTTACCCCTCGCACCCTCATAATGTTGATGCGACGCATAAATTGTATCGCAATTGAAAATTACTGGCTCCATGCACACATCTCTATAGGGGACTACCGCGGCTATAGTTACCGGATTGAATCTCACCTGGAAGTCCAGTAGCTTCTATCCGACGTACAACTGCCCACTTGCTGTATCCTTGGCAACCTAAAATTCATCATGCGACATTGAAATTGTGTAGCGAATCCAAAATACAGGCTTTAAGGAACTTTTCTATTAGGGAATAACACTGCTACTTTTACATCATTGTAACTCTCCTGGGAAACCATTAGCTTGTACTCGACGAACCATTGCCCACTTACTTTACCCCTCGCACCCTCATAATGTTGATGCGACGCATAAATTGTATCGCAATTGAAAATTACTGGCTCCATGCACACATTTCTATAGGGGACTACCGCGGCTACAGTTACCGGATTGAATCTCACCTGGAAGTCCAGTAGCTTCTATCCGACGTACAACTGCCCACTTGCTGTATCCTTGGTACCCTAAAATTCATCATGCGACATTGAAATTGTGTAGCGAATCCAAAATACAGGCTTTAAGGAACTTTTCTATTAGGGAATAA
Source organism: Schistocerca nitens (assembly GCF_023898315.1). NCBI lineage: Eukaryota > Metazoa > Arthropoda > Insecta > Orthoptera > Acrididae > Schistocerca > Schistocerca nitens. The sequence continues at coordinate 76,771,857 of NC_064621.1, read as the reverse complement.
CACTGCTATTTTTACATCATTGTAACTCTCCTGGGAAACCATTAGCTTGTACTCGACGAACCATTGCCCACTTACTTTACCCCTCGCACCCTCATAATGTTGATGCGACGCATAAATTGTATCGCAATTGAAAATTACTGGCTCCATGCACACATTTCTATAGGGGACTACCGCGGCTACAGTTACCGGATTGAATCTCACCTGGAAGTCCAGTAGCTTCTATCCGACGTACAGCTGCCCACTTGCTGTATCCTTGGCACCCAAAAATTCATCATGCGACATTGAAATTGTGTAGCGAATCCAAAATACAGGCTTTAAGGAACTTTTCTATTAGGGAATAACACTGCTACTTTTACATCATTGTAACTCTCCTGGGAAACCATTAGCTTGTACTCGACGAACCATTGCCCACTTACTTTACCCCTCGCACCCTCATAATGTTGATGCGACGCATAAATTGTATCGCAATTGAAAATTACTGGCTCCATGCACACATTTCTATAGGGGACTACCGCGGCTACAGTTACCGGATTGAATCTCACCTGGAAGTCCAGTAGCTTCTATCCGACGTACAACTGCCCACTTGCTGTATCCTTGGCACCCTAAAATTCATCATGCGACATTGAAATTGTGTAGCGAATCCAAAATACAGGCTTTAAGGAACTTTTCTATTAGGGAATAACACTGCTACTTTTACATCATTGTAACTCTCCTGGGAAACCATTAGCTTGTACTCGACGAACCATTGCCCACTTACTTTACCCCTCGCACCCTCATAATGTTGATGCGACGCATAAATTGTATCGCAATTGAAAATTACTGGCTCCATGCACACATTTCTATAGGGGACTACCGCGGCTACAGTTACCGGATTGAATCTCACCTGGAAGTCCAGTAGCTTCTATCCGACGTACAACTGCCCACTTGCTGTATCCTTGGCACCCTAAAATTCATCATGCGACATTGAAATTGTGTAGCGAATCCAAAATACAGGCTTTAAGGAACTTTTCTATTAGGGAATAACACTGCTACTTTTACATCATTGTAACTCTCCTGGGAAACCATTAGCTTGTACTCGACGAACCATTGCCCACTTACTTTACCCCTCGCACCCTCATAATGTTGATGCGACGCATAAATTGTATCGCAATTGAAAATTACTGGCTCCATGCACACATTTCTATAGGGGACTACCGCGGCTACAGTTACCGGATTGAATCTCACCTGGAAGTCCAGTAGCTTCTATCCGACGTACAACTGCCCACTTGCTGTATCCTTGGCACCCTAAAATTCATCATGCGACATTGAAATTGTGTAGCGAATCCAAAATACAGGCTTTAAGGAACTTTTCTATTAGGGAATAACACTGCTATTTTTACATCATTGTAACTCTCCTGGGAAACCATTAGCTTGTACTCGACGAACCATTGCCCACTTACTTTACCCCTCGCACCCTCATAATGTTGATGCGACGCATAAATTGTATCGCAATTGAAAATTACTGGCTCCATGCACACATTTCTATAGGGGACTACCGCGGCTACAGTTACCGGATTGAATCTCACCTGGAAGTCCAGTAGCTTCTATCCGACGTACAACTGCCCACTTGCTGTATCCTTGGTACCCTAAAATTCATCATGCGACATTGAAATTGTGTAGCGAATCCAAAATACAGGCTTTAAGGAACTTTTCTATTAGGGAATAACACTGCTACTATTACATCATTGTAACTCTCCTGGGAAACCATTAGCTTGTACTCGACGAACCATTGCCCACTTACTTTACCCCTCGCACCCTCATAATGTTGATGCGACGCATAAATTGTATCGCAATTGAAAATTACTGGCTCCATGCACACATTTCTATAGGGGACTACCGCGGCTACAGTTACCGGATTGAATCTCACCTGGAAGTCCAGTAGCTTCTATCCGACGTACAACTGCCCACTTGCTGTATCCTTGGCACCCTAAAATTCATCATGCGACATTGAAATTGTGTAGCGAATCCAAAATACAGGCGTTAAGGAACTTTTCTATTAGGGAATAACACTGCTATTTTTACATCATTGTAACTCTCCTGGGAAACCATTAGCTTGTACTCGACGAACCATTGCCCACTTACTTTACCCCTCGCACCCTCATAATGTTGATGCGACGCATAAATTGTATCGCAATTGAAAATTACTGGCTCCATGCACACATTTCTATAGGGGACTACCGCGGCTACAGTTACCGGATTGAATCTCACCTGGAAGTCCAGTAGCTTCTATCCGACGTACAACTGCCCACTTGCTGTATCCTTGGCACCCTAAAATTCATCATGCGACATTGAAATTGTGTAGCGAATCCAAAATACAGGCTTTAAGGAACTTTTCTATTAGGGAATAACACTGCTACTTTTACATCATTGTAACTCTCCTGGAAACCATTAGCTTGTACTCGACGAACCATTGCCCACTTACTTTACCCCTCGCACCCTCATAATGTTGATGCGACGCATAAATTGTATCGCAATTGAAAATTACTGGCTCCATGCACACATTTCTATAGGGGACTACCACGGCTACAGTTACCGGATTGAATCTCACCTGGAAGTCCAGTAGCTTCTATCCGACGTACAACTGCCCACTTGCTGTATCCTTGGCACCCTAAAATTCATCATGCGACATTGAAATTGTGTAGCGAATCCAAAATACAGGCTTTAAGGAACTTTTCTATTAGGGAATAACACTGCTATTTTTACATCATTGTAACTCTCCTGGGAAACCATTAGCTTGTACTCGACGAACCATTGCCCACTTACTTTACCCCTCGCACCCTCATAATGTTGATGCGACGCATAAATTGTATCGCAATTGAAAATTACTGGCTCCATGCACACATTTCTATAGGGGACTACCGCGGCTACAGTTACCGGATTGAATCTCACCTGGAAGTCCAGTAGCTTCTATCCGACGTACAACTGCCCACTTGCTGTATCCTTGGCACCCTAAAATTCATCATGCGACATCGAAATTGTGTAGCGAATCCAAAATACAGGCGTTAAGGAACTTTTCTATTAGGGAATAACACTGCTATTTTTACATCATTGTAACTCTCCTGGGAAATCATTAGCTTGTACTCGACGAACCATTGCCCACTTACTTTACCCCTCGCACCCTCATAATGTTGATGCAACGCATAAATTGTATCGCAATTGAAAATTACTGGCTCCATGCACACATTTCTATAGGGGACTACCGCGGCTACAGTTACCGGATTGAATCTCACCTGGAAGTCCAGTAGCTTCTATCCGACGTACAACTGCCCACTTGCTGTATCCTTGGTACCCTAAAATTCATCATGCGACATTGAAATTGTGTAGCGAATCCAAAATACAGGCTTTAAGGAACTTTTCTATTAGGGAATAACACTGCTATTTTTACATCATTGTAACTCTCCTGGGAAACCATTAGCTTGTACTCGACGAACCATTGCCCACTTACTTTACCCCTCGCACCCTCATAATGTTGATGCGACGCATAAATTGTATCGCAATTGAAAATTACTGGCTCCATGCACACATTTCTATAGGGGACTACCGCGGCTACAGTTACCGGATTGAATCTCACCTGGAAGTCCAGTAGCTTCTATCCGACGTACAACTGCCCACTTGCTGTATCCTTGGCACCCTAAAATTCATCATGCGACATTGAAATTGTGTAGCGAAGCCAAAATACAGGCTTTAAGGAACTTTTCTATTAGGGAATAACACTGCTACTTTTACATCATTGTAACTCTCCTGGGAAACCATTAGCTTGTACTCGACGAACCATTGCCCACTTACTTTACCCCTCGCACCCTCATAATGTTGATGCGACGCATAAATTGTATCGCAATTGAAAATTACTGGCTCCATGCACACATTTCTATAGGGGACTACCGCGGCTACAGTTACCGGATTGAATCTCACCTGGAAGTCCAGTAGCTTCTATCCGACGTACAACTGCCCACTTGCTGTATCCTTGGCACCCTAAAATTCATCATGCGACATTGAAATTGTGTAGCGAATCCAAAATACAGGCTTTAAGGAACTTTTCTATTAGGGAATAACACTGCTACTTTTACATCATTGTAACTCTCCTGGGAAACCATTAGCTTGTACTCGACGAACCATTGCCCACTTACTTTACCCCTCGCACCCTCATAATGTTGATGCGACGCATAAATTGTATCGCAATTGAAAATTACTGGCTCCATGCACACATTTCTATAGGGGACTACCGCGGCTACAGTTACCGGATTGAATCTCACCTGGAAGTCCAGTAGCTTCTATCCGACGTACAACTGCCCACTTGCTGTATCCTTGGCACCCTAAAATTCATCATGCGACATTGAAATTGTGTAGCGAATCCAAAATACAGGCTTTAAGGAACTTTTCTATTAGGGAATAACACTGCTACTTTTATATCATTGTAACTCTCCTGAGAAACCATTAGCTTGTACTCGACGAACCATTGCCCACTTACTTTACCCCTCGCACCCTCATAATGTTGATGCGACGCATAAATTGTATCGCAATTGAAAATTACTGGCTCCATGCACACATTTCTATAGGGGACTACCGCGGCTACAGTTACCGGATTGAATCTCACCTGGAAGTCCAGTAGCTTCTATCCGACGTACAACTGCCCACTTGCTGTATCCTTGGCACCCTAAAATTCATCATGCGACATTGAAATTGTGTAGCGAATCCAAAATACAGGCTTTAAGGAACTTTTCTATTAGGGAATAACACTGCTATTTTTACATCATTGTAAATCTCCTGGGAAACCATTAGCTTGTACTCGACGAACCATTGCCCACTTACTTTACCCCTCGCACCCTCATAATGTTGATGCGACGCATAAATTGTATCGCAATTGAAAATTACTGGCTCCATGCACACATTTCTATAGGGGACTACCGCGGCTACAGTTACCGGATTGAATCTCACCTGGAAGTCCAGTAGCTTCTATCCGACGTACAACTGCCCACTTGCTGTATCCTTGGCACCCTAAAATTCATCATGCGACATTGAAATTGTGTAGCGAATCCAAAATACAGGCTTTAAGGAACTTTTCTATTAGGGAATAACACTGCTACTTTTACATCATTGTAACTCTCCTGGGAAACCATTAGCTTGTACTCGACGAACCATTGCCCACTTACTTTACCCCTTGCACCCTCATAATGTTGATGCGACGCATAAATTGTATCGCAATTGAAAATTACTGGCTCCATGCACACATTTCTATAGGGGACTACCGCGGCTACAGTTACCGGATTGAATCTCACCTGGAAGTCCAGTAGCTTCTATCCGACGTACAACTGCCCACTTGCTGTATCCTTGGCACCCTAAAATTCATCATGCGACATTGAAATTGTGTAGCGAATCCAAAATACAGGCTTTAAGGAACTTTTCTATTAGGGAATAACACTGCTACTTTTCCATCATTGTAACTCTCCTGGGAAACCATTAGCTTGTACTCGACGAACCATTGCCCACTTACTTTACCCCTCGCACCCTCATAATGTTGATGCGACGCATAAATTGTATCGCAATTGAAAATTACTGGCTCCATGCACACATTTCTATAGGGGACTACCGCAGCTACAGTTACCGGATTGAATCTCACCTGGAAGTCCAGTAGCTTCTATCCGACGTACAACTGCCCACTTGCTGTATCCTTGGCACCCTAAAATTCATCATGCGACATTGAAATTGTGTAGCGCATCCAAAATACAGGCTTTAAGGAACTTTTCTATTAGGGAATAACACTGCTACTTTTCCATCATTGTAACTCTCCTGGGAAACCATTAGCTTGTACTCGACGAACCATTGCCCACTTACTTTACCCCTCGCACCCTCATAATGTTGATGCGACGCATAAATTGTATCGCAATTGAAAATTACTGGCTCCATGCACACATTTCTATAGGGGGACTACCGCAGCTACAGTTACCGGATTGAATCTCACCTGGAAGTCCAGTAGCTTCTATCCGACGTACAACTGCCCACTTGCTGTATCCTTGGCACCCTAAAATTCATCATGCGACATTGAAATTGTGTAGCGAATCCAAAATACGGGCTTTAAGGAACTTTTCTGTTACGGAATAACACTGCTACTTTTACATCATTGTAACTCTCCTGGGAAACCATTAGCTTGTACTCGACGAACCATTGCCCACTTACTTTACCCCTCGCACCCTCATAATGTTGATGCGACGCATAAATTGTATCGCAATTGAAAATTACTGGCTCCATGCACACATTTCTATAGGGGACTACCGCGGCTACAGTTACCGGATTGAATCTCACCTGGAAGTCCAGTAGCTTCTATCCGACGTACAACTGCCCACTTGCTGTATCCTTGGCACCCTAAAATTCATCATGCGACATTGAAATTGTGTAGCGAATCCAAAATACAGGCTTTAAGGAACTTTTCTATTAGGGAATAACACTGCTACTTTTACATCATTGTAACTCTCCTGGGAAACCATTAGCTTGTACTCGACGAACCATTGCCCACTTACTTTACCCCTCGCACCCTCATAATGTTGATGCGACGCATAAATTGTATCGCAATTGAAAATTACTGGCTCCATGCACACATTTCTATAGGGGACTACCGCGGCTACAGTTACCGGATTGAATCTCACCTGGAAGTCCAGTAGCTTCTATCCGACGTACAACTGCCCACTTGCTGTATCCTTGGCACCCTAAAATTCATCATGCGACATTGAAATTGTGTAGCGAATCCAAAATACAGGCTTTAAGGAACTTTTCTATTAGGGAATAACACTGCTATTTTTACATCATTGTAACTCTCCTGGGAAACCATTAGCTTGTACTCGACGAACCATTGCCCACTTACTTTACCCCTCGCACCCTCATAATGTTGATGCGACGCATAAATTGTATCGCAATTGAAAATTACTGGCTCCATGCACATATTTCTATAGGGGACTACCGCGGCTACAGTTACCGGATTGAATCTCACCTGGAAGTCCAGTAGCTTCTATCCGACGTACAACTGCCCACTTGCTGTATCCTTGGCACCCTAAAATTCATCATGCGACATTGAAATTGTGTAGCGAATCCAAAATACAGGCTTTAAGGAACTTTTCTATTAGGGAATAACACTGCTACTTCTACATCATTGTAACTCTCCTGGGAAACCATTAGCTTGTACTCGACGAACCATTGCCCACTTACTTTACCCCTCGCACCCTCATAATGTTGATGCGACGCATAAATTGTATCGCAATTGAAAATTACTGGCTCCATGCACACATTTCTATAGGGGACTACCGCGGCTACAGTTACCGGATTGAATCTCACCTGGAAGTCCAGTAGCTTCTATCCGACGTACAACTGCCCACTTGCTGTATCCTTGGCACCCTAAAATTCATCATGCGACATTGAAATTGTGTAGCGAATCCAAAATACAGGCTTTAAGGAACTTTTCTATTAGGGAATAACACTGCTACTTTTACATCATTGTAACTCTCCTGGGAAACCATTAGCTTGTACTCGACGAACCATTGCCCACTTACTTTACCCCTCGCACCCTCATAATGTTGATGCGACGCATAAATTGTATCGCAATTGAAAATTACTGGCTCCATGCACACATTTCTATAGGGGACTACCGCGGCTACAGTTACCGGATTGAATCTCACCTGGAAGTCCAGTAGCTTCTATCCGACGTACAACTGCCCACTTGCTGTATCCTTGGCACCCTAAAATTCATCATGCGACATTGAAATTGTGTAGCGAATCCAAAATACAGGCTTTAAGGAACTTTTCTATTAGGGAATAACACTGCTACTTTTACATCATTGTAACTCTCCTGGGAAACCATTAGCTTGTACTCGACGAACCATTGCCCACTTACTTTACCCCTCGCACCCTCATAATGTTGATGCGACGCATAAATTGTATCGCAATTGAAAATTACTGGCTCCATGCACACATTTCTATAGGGGACTACCGCGGCTACAGTTACCGGATTGAATCTCACCTGGAAGTCCAGTAGCTTCTATCCGACGTACAACTGCCCACTTGCTGTATCCTTGGCACCCTAAAATTCATCATGCGACATTGAAATTGTGTAGCGAATCCAAAATACAGGCTTTAAGGAACTTTTCTATTAGGGAATAACACTGCTACTTTTACATCATTGTAACTCTCCTGGGAAACCATTAGCTTGTACTCGACGAACCATTGCCCACTTACTTTACCCCTCGCACCCTCATAATGTTGATGCGACGCATAAATTGTATCGCAATTGAAAATTACTGGCTCCATGCACACATTTCTATAGGGGACTACCGCGGCTACAGTTACCGGATTGAATCTCACCTGGAAGTCCAGTAGCTTCTATCCGACGTACAACTGCCCACTTGCTGTATCCTTGGCACCCTAAAATTCATCATGCGACATTGAAATTGTGTAGCGAATCCAAAATACAGGCTTTAAGGAACTTTTCTATTAGGGAATAACACTGCTACTTTTACATCATTGTAACTCTCCTGGGAAACCATTAGCTTGTACTCGACGAACCATTGCCCACTTACTTTACCCCTCGCACCCTCATAATGTTGATGCGACGCATAAATTGTATCGCAATTGAAAATTACTGGCTCCATGCACACATTTCTATAGGGGACTACCGCGGCTACAGTTACCGGATTGAATCTCACCTGGAAGTCCAGTAGCTTCTATCCGACGTACAACTGCCCACTTGCTGTATCCTTGGCACCCTAAAATTCATCATGCGACATTGAAATTGTGTAGCGAATCCAAAATACAGGCTTTAAGGAACTTTTCTATTAGGGAATAACACTGCTACTTTTACATCATTGTAACTCTCCTGGGAAACCATTAGCTTGTACTCGACGAACCATTGCCCACTTACTTTACCCCTCGCACCCTCATAATGTTGATGCGACGCATAAATTGTATCGCAATTGAAAATTACTGGCTCCATGCACACATTTCTATAGGGGACTACCGCGGCTACAGTTACCGGATTGAATCTCACCTGGAAGTCCAGTAGCTTCTATCCGACGTACAACTGCCCACTTGCTGTATCCTTGGCACCCTAAAATTCATCATGCGACATTGAAATTGTGTAGCGAATCCAAAATACAGGCTTTAAGGAACTTTTCTATTAGGGAATAACACTGCTACTTTTACATCATTGTAACTCTCCTGGGAAACCATTAGCTTGTACTCGACGAACCATTGCCCACTTACTTTACCCCTCGCACCCTCATAATGTTGATGCGACGCATAAATTGTATCACAATTGAAAATTACTGGCTCCATGCACACATTTCTATAGGGGACTACCGCGGCTACAGTTACCGGATTGAATCTCACCTGGAAGTCCAGTAGCTTCTATCCGACGTACAACTGCCCACTTGCTGTATCCTTGGCACCCTAAAATTCATCATGCGACATTGAAATTGTGTAGCGCATCCAAAATACAGGCTTTAAGGAACTTTTCTATTAGGGAATAACACTGCTACTTTTACATCATTGTAACTCTCCTGGGAAACCATTAGCTTGTACTCGACGAACCATTGCCCACTTACTTTACCCCTCGCACCCTCATAATGTTGATGCGACGCATAAATTGTATCGCAATTGAAAATTACTGGCTCCATGCACACATTTCTATAGGGGACTACCGCGGCTACAGTTACCGGATTGAATCTCACCTGGAAGTCCAGTAGCTTCTATCCGACGTACAACTGCCCACTTGCTGTATCCTTGGCACCCTAAAATTCATCATGCGACATTGAAATTGTGTAGCGAATCCAAAATACAGGCTTTAAGGAACTTTTCTATTAGGGAATAACACTGCTACTTTTACATCATTGTAACTCTCCTGGGAAACCATTAGCTTGTACTCGACGAACCATTGCCCACTTACTTTACCCCTCGCACCCTCATAATGTTGATGCGACGCATAAATTGTATCGCAATTGAAAATTACTGGCTCCATGCACACATTTCTATAGGGGACTACCGCGGCTACAGTTACCGGATTGAATCTCACCTGGAAGTCCAGTAGCTTCTATCCGACGTACAACTGCCCACTTGCTGTATCCTTGGCACCCTAAAATTCATCATGCGACATTGAAATTGTGTAGCGAATCCAAAATACAGGCTTTAAGGAACTTTTCTATTAGGGAATAACACTGCTACTTTTACATCATTGTAACTCTCCTGGGAAACCATTAGCTTGTACTCGACGAACCATTGCCCACTTACTTTACCCCTCGCACCCTCATAATGTTGATGCGACGCATAAATTGTATCGCAATTGAAAATTACTGGCTCCATGCACACATTTCTATAGGGGACTACCGCGGCTACAGTTACCGGATTGAATCTCACCTGGAAGTCCAGTAGCTTCTATCCGACGTACAACTGCCCACTTGCTGTATCCTTGGCACCCTAAAATTCATCATGCGACATTGAAATTGTGTAGCGAATCCAAAATACAGGCTTTAAGGAACTTTTCTATTAGGGAATAACACTGCTACTTTTACATCATTGTAACTCTCCTGGGAAACCATTAGCTTGTACTCGACGAACCATTGCCCACTTACTTTACCCCTCGCACCCTCATAATGTTGATGCGACGCATAAATTGTATCGCAATTGAAAATTACTGGCTCCATGCACACATTTCTATAGGGGACTACCGCGGCTACAGTTACCGGATTGAATCTCACCTGGAAGTCCAGTAGCTTCTATCCGACGTACAACTGCCCACTTGCTGTATCCTTGGCACCCTAAAATTCATCATGCGACATTGAAATTGTGTAGCGAATCCAAAATACAGGCTTTAAGGAACTTTTCTATTAGGGAATAACACTGCTACTTTTACATCATTGTAACTCTCCTGGGAAACCATTAGCTTGTACTCGACGAACCATTGCCCACTTACTTTACCCCTCGCACCCTCATAATGTTGATGCGACGCATAAATTGTATCGCAATTGAAAATTACTGGCTCCATGCACACATTTCTATAGGGGACTACCGCGGCTACAGTTACCGGATTGAATCTCACCTGGAAGTCCAGTAGCTTCTATCCGACGTACAACTGCCCACTTGCTGTATCCTTGGCACCCTAAAATTCATCATGCGACATTGAAATTGTGTAGCGAATCCAAAATACAGGCTTTAAGGAACATTTCTATTAGGGAATAACACTGCTACTTTTACATCATTGTAACTCTCCTGGGAAACCATTAGCTTGTACTCGACGAACCATTGCCCACTTACTTTACCCCTCGCACCCTCATAATGTTGATGCGACGCATAAATTGTATCGCAATTGAAAATTACTGGCTCCATGCACACATTTCTATAGGGGACTACCGCGGCTACAGTTACCGGATTGAATCTCACCTGGAAGTCCAGTAGCTTCTATCCGACGTACAACTGCCCACTTGCTGTATCCTTGGCACCCTAAAATTCATCATGCGACATTGAAATTGTGTAGCGAATCCAAAATACAGGCTTTAAGGAACTTTTCTATTAGGGAATAACACTGCTACTTTTACATCATTGTAACTCTCCTGGGAAACCATTAGCTTGTACTCGACGAACCATTGCCCACTTACTTTACCCCTCGCACCCTCATAATGTTGATGCGACGCATAAATTGTATCGCAATTGAAAATTACTGGCTCCATGCACACATTTCTATAGGGGACTACCGCGGCTACAGTTACCGGATTGAATCTCACCTGGAAGTCCAGTAGCTTCTATCCGACGTACAACTGCCCACTTGCTGTATCCTTGGCACCCTAAAATTCATCATGCGACATTGAAATTGTGTAGCGAATCCAAAATACGGGCTTTAAGGAACTTTTCTATTAGGGAATAACACTGCTATTTTTACATCATTGTAACTCTCCTGGGAAACCATTAGCTTGTACTCGACGAACCATTGCCCACTTACTTTACCCCTCGCACCCTCATAATGTTGATGCGACGCATAAATTGTATCGCAATTGAAAATTACTGGCTCCATGCACACATTTCTATAGGGGACTACCGCGGCTACAGTTACCGGATTGAATCTCACCTGGAAGTCCAGTAGCTTCTATCCGACGTACAACTGCCCACTTGCTGTATCCTTGGCACCCTAAAATTCATCATGCGACATTGAAATTGTGTAGCGAATCCAAAATACGGGCTTTAAGGAACTTTTCTATTAGGGAATAACACTGCTATTTTTACATCATTGTAACTCTCCTGGGAAACCATTAGCTTGTACTCGACGAACCATTGCCCACTTACTTTACCCCTCGCACCCTCATAATGTTGATGCGACGCATAAATTGTATCGCAATTGAAAATTACTGGCTCCATGCACACATTTCTATAGGGGACTACGGCGGCTACAGTTACCGGATTGAATCTCACCTGGAAGTCCAGTAGCTTCTATCCGACGTACAACTGCCCACTTGCTGTATCCTTGGCACCCTAAAATTCATCATGTGACATTGAAATTGTGTAGCGAATCCAAAATACAGGCTTTAAGGAACTTTTCTATTAGGGAATAACACTGCTACTTTTACATCATTGTAACTCTCCTGGGAAACCATTAGCTTGTACTCGACGAACCATTGCCCACTTACTTTACCCCTCGCACCCTCATAATGTTGATGCGACGCATAAATTGTATCACAATTGAAAATTACTGGCTCCATGCACACATTTCTATAGGGGACTACCGCGGCTACAGTTACCGGATTGAATCTCACCTGGAAGTCCAGTAGCTTCTATCCGACGTACAACTGCCCACTTGCTGTATCCTTGGCACCCTAAAATTCATCATGCGACATTGAAATTGTGTAGCGAATCCAAAATACAGGCTTTAAGGAACTTTTCTATTAGGGAATAACACTGCTACTTTTACATCATTGTAACTCTCCTGGGAAACCATTAGCTTGTACTCGACGAACCATTGCCCACTTACTTTACCCCTCGCACCCTCATAATGTTGATGTGACGCATAAATTGTATCGCAATTGAAAATTACTGGCTCCATGCACACATTTCTATAGGGGACTACCGCGGCTACAGTTACCGGATTGAATCTCACCTGGAAGTCCAGTAGCTTCTATCCGACGTACAACTGCCCACTTGCTGTATCCTTGGCACCCTAAAATTCATCATGCGACATTGAAATTGTGTAGCGAATCCAAAATACGGGCTTTAAGGAACTTTTCTATTAGGGAATAACACTGCTATTTTTACATCATTGTAACTCTCCTGGGAAACCATTAGCTTGTACTCGACGAACCATTGCCCACTTACTTTACCCCTCGCACCCTCATAATGTTGATGCGACGCATAAATTGTATCGCAATTGAAAATTACTGGCTCCATGCACACATTTCTATAGGGGACTACCGCGGCTACAGTTACCGGATTGAATCTCACCTGGAAGTCCAGTAGCTTCTATCCGACGTACAACTGCCCACTTGCTGTATCCTTGGCACCCTAAAATTCATCATGTGACATTGAAATTGTGTAGCGAATCCAAAATACAGGCTTTAAGGAACTTTTCTATTAGGGAATAACACTGCTACTTTTACATCATTGTAACTCTCCTGGGAAACCATTAGCTTGTACTCGACGAACCATTGCCCACTTACTTTACCCCTCGCACCCTCATAATGTTGATGCGACGCATAAATTGTATCACAATTGAAAATTACTGGCTCCATGCACACATTTCTATAGGGGACTACCGCGGCTACAGTTACCGGATTGAATCTCACCTGGAAGTCCAGTAGCTTCTATCCGACGTACAACTGCCCACTTGCTGTATCCTTGGCACCCTAAAATTCATCATGCGACATTGAAATTGTGTAGCGAATCCAAAATACAGGCTTTAAGGAACTTTTCTATTAGGGAATAACACTGCTACTTTTACATCATTGTAACTCTCCTGGGAAACCATTAGCTTGTACTCGACGAACCATTGCCCACTTACTTTACCCCTCGCACCCTCATAATGTTGATGCGACGCATAAATTGTATCGCAATTGAAAATTACTGGCTCCATGCACACATTTCTATAGGGGACTACCGCGGCTACAGTTACCGGATTGAATCTCACCTGGAAGTCCAGTAGCTTCTATCCGACGTACAACTGCCCACTTGCTGTATCCTTGGCACCCTAAAATTCATCATGCGACATTGAAATTGTGTAGCGAATCCAAAATACAGGCTTTAAGGAACTTTTCTATTAGGGAATAACACTGCTACTTTTACATCATTGTAACTCTCCTGGGAAACCATTAGCTTGTACTCGACGAACCATTGCCCACTTACTTTACCCCTCGCACCCTCATAATGTTGATGCGACGCATAAATTGTATCGCAATTGAAAATTACTGGCTCCATGCACACATTTCTATAGGGGACTACCGCGGCTACAGTTACCGGATTGAATCTCACCTGGAAGTCCAGTAGCTTCTATCCGACGTACAACTGCCCACTTGCTGTATCCTTGGCACCCTAAAATTCATCATGCGACATTGAAATTGTGTAGCGAATCCAAAATACAGGCGTTAAGGAACTTTTCTATTAGGGAATAACACTGCTATTTTTACATCATTGTAACTCTCCTGGGAAATCATTAGCTTGTACTCGACGAACCATTGCCCACTTACTTTACCCCTCGCATCCTCATAATGTTGATGCGACGCATAAATTGTATCGCAATTGAAAATTACTGGCTCCATGCACACATTTCTATAGGGGACTACCGCGGCTACAGTTACCGGATTGAATCTCACCTGGAAGTCCAGTAGCTTCTATCCGACGTACAACTGCCCACTTGCTGTATCCTTGGCACCCTAAAATTCATCATGCGACATTGAAATTGTGTAGCGAATCCAAAATACAGGCTTTAAGGAACTTTTCTATTAGGGAATAACACTGCAACTTTTACATCATTGTAACTCTCCTGGGAAACCATTAGCTTGTACTCGACGAACCATTGCCCACTTACTTTACCCCTCGCACCCTCATAATGTTGATGCGACGCATAAATTGTATCGCAATTGAAAATTACTGGCTCCATGCACACATTTCTATAGGGGACTACCGCGGCTACAGTTACCGGATTGAATCTCACTTGGAAGTCCAGTAGCTTCTATCCGACATACAACTGCCCACTTGCTGTATCCTTGGCACCCTAAAATTCATCATGCGACATTGAAATTGTGTAGCGAATCCAAAATACAGGCTTTAAGGAACTTTTCTATTAGGGAATAACACTGCTACTTTTACATCATTGTAACTCTCCTGGGAAACCATTAGCTTGTACTCGACGAACCATTGCCCACTTACTTTACCCCTCGCACACTCATAATGTTGATGCGACGCATAAATTGTATCGCAATTGAAAATTACTGGCTCCATGCACACATTTCTATAGGGGACTACCGCGGCTACAGTTACCGGATTGAATCTCACCTGGAAGTCCAGTATCTTCTATCCGACGTACAACTGCCCACTTGCTGTATCCTTGGCACCCTAAAATTCATCATGCGACATTGAAATTGTGTAGCGAATCCAAAATACAGGCTTTAAGGAACTTTTCTATTAGGGAATAACACTGCTACTTTTACATCATTGTAACTCTCCTGGGAAACCATTAGCTTGTACTCGACGAACCATTGCCCACTTACTTTACCCCTCGCACCCTCATAATGTTGATGCGACGCATAAATTGTATCGCAATTGAAAATTACTGGCTCCATGCACACATTTCTATAGGGGACTACCGCGGCTACAGTTACCGGATTGAATCTCACCTGGAAGTCCAGTAGCTTCTATCCGACGTACAACTGCCCACTTGCTGTATCCTTGGCACCCTAAAATTCATCATGCGACATTGAAATTGTGTAGCGAATCCAAAATACAGGCGTTAAGGAACTTTTCTATTAGGGAATAACACTGCTATTTTTACATCATTGTAACTCTCCTGGGAAACCATTAGCTTGTACTCGACGAACCATTGCCCACTTACTTTACCCCTCGCACCCTCATAATGTTGATGCGACGCATAAATTGTATCGCAATTGAAAATTACTGGCTCCATGCACACATTTCTATAGGGGACTACCGCGGCTACAGTTACCGGATTGAATCTCACCTGGAAGTCCAGTAGCTTCTATCCGACGTACAACTGCCCACTTGCTGTATCCTTGGCACCCTAAAATTCATCATGCGACATTGAAATTGTGTAGCGAATCCAAAATACAGGCTTTAAGGAACTTTTCTATTAGGGAATAACACTGCTACTTTTACATCATTGTAACTCTCCTGGGAAACCATTAGCTTGTACTCGACGAACCATTGCCCACTTACTTTACCTCTCGCACCCTCATAATGTTGATGCGACGCATAAATTGTATCGCAATTGAAAATTACTGGCTCCATGCACACATTTCTATAGGGGACTACCGCGGCTACAGTTACCGGATTGAATCTCACTTGGAAGTCCAGTAGCTTCTATCCGACATACAACTGCCCACTTGCTGTATCCTTGGCACCCTAAAATTCATCATGCGACATTGAAATTGTGTAGCGAATCCAAAATACAGGCTTTAAGGAACTTTTCTATTAGGGAATAACACTGCTACTTTTACATCATTGTAACTCTCCTGGGAAACCATTAGCTTGTACTCGACGAACCATTGCCCACTTACTTTACCCCTCGCACCCTCATAATGTTGATGCGACGCATAAATTGTATCGCAATTGAAAATTACTGGCTCCATGCACACATTTCTATAGGGGACTACCGCGGCTACAGTTACCGGATTGAATCTCACCTGGAAGTCCAGTAGCTTCTATCCGACGTACAACTGCCCACTTGCTGTATCCTTGGCACCCTAAAATTCATCATGCGACATTGAAATTGTGTAGCGAATCCAAAATACAGGCTTTAAGGAACTTTTCTATTAGGGAATAACACTGCTACTTTTACATCATTGTAACTCTCCTGGGAAACCATTAGCTTGTACTCGACGAACCATTGCCCACTTACTTTACCCCTCGCACCCTCATAATGTTGATGCGACGCATAAATTGTATCGCAATTGAAAATTACTGGCTCCATGCACACATTTCTATAGGGGACTACCGCGGCTACAGTTACCGGATTGAATCTCACCTGGAAGTCCAGTAGCTTCTATCCGACGTACAACTGCCCACTTGCTGTGTCCTTGGCACCCTAAAATTCATCATGCGACATTGAAATTGTGTAGCGAATCCAAAATACAGGCTTTAAGGAACTTTTCTATTAGGGAATAACACTGCTACTTTTACATCATTGTAACTCTCCTGGGAAACCATTAGCTTGTACTCGACGAACCATTGCCCACTTACTTTACCACTCGCACCCTCATAATGTTGATGCGACGCATAAATTGTATCGCAATTGAAAATTACTGGCTCCATGCACACATTTCTATAGGGGACTACCGCGGCTACAGTTACCGGATTGAATCTCACCTGGAAGTCCAGTATCTTCTATCCGACGTACAACTGCCCACTTGCTGTATCCTTGGCACCCTAAAATTCATCATGTGACATTGAAATTGTGTAGCGAATCCAAAATACAGGCTTTAAGGAACTTTTCTATTAGGGAATAACACTGCTATTTTTACATCATTGTAACTCTCCTGGGAAACCATTAGCTTGTACTCGACGAACCATTGCCCACTTACTTTACCCCTCGCACCCTCATAATGTTGATGCGACGCATAAATTGTATCGCAATTGAAAATTACTGGCTCCATGCACACATTTCTATAGGGGACTACCGCGGCTACAGTTACCGGATTGAATCTCACCTGGAAGTCCAGTATCTTCTATCCGACGTACAACTGCCCACTTGCTGTATCCTTGGCACCCTAAAATTCATCATGCGACATTGAAATTGTGTAGCGAATCCAAAATACAGGCTTTAAGGAACTTTTCTATTAGGGAATAACACTGCTACTTTTACATCATTGTAACTCTCCTGGGAAACCATTAGCTTGTACTCGACGAACCATTGCCCACTTACTTTACCACTCGCACCCTCATAATGTTGATGCGACGCATAAATTGTATCGCAATTGAAAATTACTGGCTCCATGCACACATTTCTATAGGGGACTACCGCGGCTACAGTTACCGGATTGAATCTCACCTGGAAGTCCAGTATCTTCTATCCGACGTACAACTGCCCACTTGCTGTATCCTTGGCACCCTAAAATTCATCATGCGACATTGAAATTGTGTAGCGAATCCAAAATACAGGCTTTAAGGAACTTTTCTATTAGGGAATAACACTGCTACTTTTACATCATTGTAACTCTCCTGGGAAACCATTAGCTTGTACTCGACGAACCATTGCCCACTTACTTTACCACTCGCACCCTCATAATGTTGATGCGACGCATAAATTGTATCGCAATTGAAAATTACTGGCTCCATGCACACATTTCTATAGGGGACTACCGCGGCTACAGTTACCGGATTGAATCTCACCTGGAAGTCCAGTATCTTCTATCCGACGTACAACTGCCCACTTGCTGTATCCTTGGCACCCTAAAATTCATCATGCGACATTGAAATTGTGTAGCGAATCCAAAATACAGGCTTTAAGGAACTTTTCTATTAGGGAATAACACTGCTACTTTTACATCATTGTAACTCTCCGGGGGAACCATTAGCTTGTACTCGACGAACCATTGCCCACTTACTTTACCCCTCGCACCCTCATAATGTTGATGCGACGCATAAATTGTATCACAATTGAAAATTACTGGCTCCATGCACACATTTCTATAGGGGACTACCGCGGCTACAGTTACCGGATTGAATCTCACCTGGAAGTCCAGTAGCTTCTATCCGACGTACAACTGCCCACTTGCTGTATCCTTGGCACCCTAAAATTCATCATGCGACATTGAAATTGTGTAGCGCATCCAAAATACAGGCTTTAAGGAACTTTTCTATTAGGGAATAACACTGCTACTTTTACATCATTGTAACTCTCCTGGGAAACCATTAGCTTGTACTCGACGAACCATTGCCCACTTACTTTACCCCTCGCACCCTCATAATGTTGATGCGACGCATAAATTGTATCGCAATTGAAAATTACTGGCTCCATGCACACATTTCTATAGGGGACTACCGCGGCTACAGTTACCGGATTGAATCTCACCTGGAAGTCCAGTAGCTTCTATCCGACGTACAACTGCCCACTTGCTGTATCCTTGGCACCCTAAAATTCATCATGCGACATTGAAATTGTGTAGCGAATCCAAAATACAGGCGTTAAGGAACTTTTCTATTAGGGAATAACACTGCTATTTTTACATCATTGTAACTCTCCTGGGAAACCATTAGCTTGTACTCGACGAACCATTGCCCACTTACTTTACCCCTCGCACCCTCATAATGTTGATGCGACGCATAAATTGTATCGCAATTGAAAATTACTGGCTCCATGCACACATTTCTATAGGGGACTACCGCGGCTACAGTTACCGGATTGAATCTCACCTGGAAGTCCAGTAGCTTCTATCCGACGTACAACTGCCCACTTGCTGTATCCTTGGCACCCCAAAATTCATCATGCGACATTGAAATTGTGTAGCGAATCCAAAATACAGGCTTTAAGGAACTTTTCTATTAGGGAATAACACTGCTACTTTTACATCATTGTAACTCTCCTGGGAAACCATTAGCTTGTACTCGACGAACCATTGCCCACTTACTTTACCTCTCGCACCCTCATAATGTTGATGCGACGCATAAATTGTATCGCAATTGAAAATTACTGGCTCCATGCACACATTTCTATAGGGGACTACCGCGGCTACAGTTACCGGATTGAATCTCACTTGGAAGTCCAGTAGCTTCTATCCGACATACAACTGCCCACTTGCTGTATCCTTGGCACCCTAAAATTCATCATGCGACATTGAAATTGTGTAGCGAATCCAAAATACAGGCTTTAAGGAACTTTTCTATTAGGGAATAACACTGCTACTTTTACATCATTGTAACTCTCCTGGGAAACCATTAGCTTGTACTCGACGAACCATTGCCCACTTACTTTACCCCTCGCACCCTCATAATGTTGATGCGACGCATAAATTGTATCGCAATTGAAAATTACTGGCTCCATGCACACATTTCTATAGGGGACTACCGCGGCTACAGTTACCGGATTGAATCTCACCTGGAAGTCCAGTAGCTTCTATCCGACGTACAACTGCCCACTTGCTGTATCCTTGGCACCCTAAAATTCATCATGCGACATTGAAATTGTGTAGCGAATCCAAAATACAGGCTTTAAGGAACTTTTCTATTAGGGAATAACACTGCTACTTTTACATCATTGTAACTCTCCTGGGAAACCATTAGCTTGTACTCGACGAACCATTGCCCACTTACTTTACCCCTCGCACCCTCATAATGTTGATGCGACGCATAAATTGTATCGCAATTGAAAATTACTGGCTCCATGCACACATTTCTATAGGGGACTACCGCGGCTACAGTTACCGGATTGAATCTCACCTGGAAGTCCAGTAGCTTCTATCCGACGTACAACTGCCCACTTGCTGTATCCTTGGCACCCTAAAATTCATCATGCGACATTGAAATTGTGTAGCGAATCCAAAATACAGGCTTTAAGGAACTTTTCTATTAGGGAATAACACTGCTACTTTTACATCATTGTAACTCTCCTGGGAAACCATTAGCTTGTACTCGACGAACCATTGCCCACTTACTTTACCCCTCGCACCCTCATAATGTTGATGCGACGCATAAATTGTATCGCAATTGAAAATTACTGGCTCCATGCACACATTTCTATAGGGGACTACCGCGGCTACAGTTACCGGATTGAATCTCACCTGGAAGTCCAGTATCTTCTATCCGACGTACAACTGCCCACTTGCTGTGTCCTTGGCACCCTAAAATTCATCATGCGACATTGAAATTGTGTAGCGAATCCAAAATACAGGCTTTAAGGAACTTTTCTATTAGGGAATAACACTGCTACTTTTACATCATTGTAACTCTCCTGGGAAACCATTAGCTTGTACTCGACGAACCATTGCCCACTTACTTTACCACTCGCACCCTCATAATGTTGATGCGATGCATAAATTGTATCGCAATTGAAAATTACTGGCTCCATGCACACATTTCTATAGGGGACTACCGCGGCTACAGTTACCGGATTGAATCTCACCTGGAAGTCCAGTAGCTTCTATCCGACGTACAACTGCCCACTTGCTGTATCCTTGGCACCCTAAAATTCATCATGCGACATTGAAATTGTGTAGCGAATCCAAAATACAGGCTTTAAGGAACTTTTCTATTAGGGAATAACACTGCTACTTTTACATCATTGTAACTCTCCTGGGAAACCATTAGCTTGTACTCGACGAACCATTGCCCACTTACTTTACCCCTCGCACCCTCATAATGTTGATGCGACGCATAAATTGTATCGCAATTGAAAATTACTGGCTCCATGCACACATTTCTATAGGGGACTACCGCGGCTACAGTTACCGGATTGAATCTCACCTGGAAGTCCAGTAGCTTCTATCCGACGTACAACTGCCCACTTGCTGTATCCTTGGCACCCTAAAATTCATCATGCGACATTGAAATTGTGTAGCGAATCCAAAATACAGGCTTTAAGGAACTTTTCTATTAGGGAATAACACTGCTACTTTTACATCATTGTAACTCTCCTGGGAAACCATTAGCTTGTACTCGACGAACCATTGCCCACTTACTTTACCCCTCGCACCCTCATAATGTTGATGCGACGCATAAATTGTATCGCAATTGAAAATTACTGGCTCCATGCACACATTTCTATAGGGGACTACCGCGGCTACAGTTACCGGATTGAATCTCACCTGGAAGTCCAGTATCTTCTATCCGACGTACAACTGCCCACTTGCTGTATCCTTGGCACCCTAAAATTCATCATGCGACATTGAAATTGTGTAGCGCATCCAAAATACAGGCTTTAAGGAACTTTTCTATTAGGGAATAACACTGCTACTTTTACATCATTGTAACTCTCCTGGGAAACCATTAGCTTGTACTCGACGAACCATTGCCCACTTACTTTACCCCTCGCACCCTCATAATGTTGATGCGACGCATAAATTGTATCGCAATTGAAAATTACTGGCTCCATGCACACATTTCTATAGGGGACTACCGCGGCTACAGTTACCGGATTGAATCTCACCTGGAAGTCCAGTAGCTTCTATCCGACGTACAACTGCCCACTTGCTGTATCCTTGGCACCCTAAAATTCATCATGCGACATTGAAATTGTGTAGCGAATCCAAAATACAGGCTTTAAGGAACTTTTCTATTAGGGAATAACACTGCTACTTTTACATCATTGTAACTCTCCTGGGAAACCATTAGCTTGTACTCGACGAACCATTGCCCACTTACTTTACCCCTCGCACCCTCATAATGTTGATGCGACGCATAAATTGTATCGCAATTGAAAATTACTGGCTCCATGCACACATTTCTATAGGGGACTACCGCGGCTACAGTTACCGGATTGAATCTCACCTGGAAGTCCAGTAGCTTCTATCCGACGTACAACTGCCCACTTGCTGTATCCTTGGCACCCTAAAATTCATCATGCGACATTGAAATTGTGTAGCGAATCCAAAATACAGGCTTTAAGGAACTTTTCTATTAGGGAATAACACTGCTACTTTTACATCATTGTAACTCTCCTGGGAAACCATTAGCTTGTACTCGACGAACCATTGCCCACTTACTTTACCCCTCGCACCCTCATAATGTTGATGCGACGCATAAATTGTATCGCAATTGAAAATTACTGGCTCCATGCACACATTTCTATAGGGGACTACCGCGGCTACAGTTACCGGATTGAATCTCACCTGGAAGTCCAGTAGCTTCTATCCGACGTACAACTGCCCACTTGCTGTATCCTTGGCACCCTAAAATTCATCATGCGACATTGAAATTGTGTAGCGAATCCAAAATACAGGCTTTAAGGAACTTTTCTATTAGGGAATAACACTGCTACTTTTACATCATTGTAACTCTCCTGGGAAACCATTAGCTTGTACTCGACGAACCATTGCCCACTTACTTTACCCCTCGCACCCTCATAATGTTGATGCGACGCATAAATTGTATCGCAATTGAAAATTACTGGCTCCATGCACACATTTCTATAGGGGACTACCGCGGCTACAGTTACCGGATTGAATCTCACCTGGAAGTCCAGTAGCTTCTATCCGACGTACAACTGCCCACTTGCTGTATCCTTGGCACCCTAAAATTCATCATGCGACATTGAAATTGTGTAGCGAATCCAAAATACAGGCTTTAAGGAACTTTTCTATTAGGGAATAACACTGCTACTTTTACATCATTGTAACTCTCCTGGGAAACCATTAGCTTGTACTCGACGAACCATTGCCCACTTACTTTACCCCTCGCACCCTCATAATGTTGATGCGACGCATAAATTGTATCGCAATTGAAAATTACTGGCTCCATGCACACATTTCTATAGGGGACTACCGCGGCTACAGTTACCGGATTGAATCTCACCTGGAAGTCCAGTAGCTTCTATCCGACGTACAACTGCCCACTTGCTGTATCCTTGGCACCCTAAAATTCATCATGCGACATTGAAATTGTGTAGCGAATCCAAAATACAGGCTTTAAGGAACTTTTCTATTAGGGAATAACACTGCTACTTTTACGTCATTGTAACTCTCCTGGGAAACCATTAGCTTGTACTCGACGAACCATTGCCCACTTACTTTACCCCTCGCACCCTCATAATGTTGATGCGACGCATAAATTGTATCGCAATTGAAAATTACTGGCTCCATGCACACATTTCTATAGGGGACTACCGCGGCTACAGTTACCGGATTGAATCTCACCTGGAAGTCCAGTAGCTTCTATCCGACGTACAACTGCCCACTTGCTGTATCCTTGGCACCCTAAAATTCATCATGCGACATTGAAATTGTGTAGCGAATCCAAAATACAGGCTTTAAGGAACTTTTCTATTAGGGAATAACACTGCTACTTTTACGTCATTGTAACTCTCCTGGGAAACCATTAGCTTGTACTCGACGAACCATTGCCCACTTACTTTACCCCTCGCACCCTCATAATGTTGATGCGACGCATAAATTGTATCGCAATTGAAAATTACTGGCTCCATGCACACATTTCTATAGGGGACTACCGCGGCTACAGTTACCGGATTGAATCTCACCTGGAAGTCCAGTAGCTTCTATCCGACGTACAACTGCCCACTTGCTGTATCCTTGGCACCCTAAAATTCATCATGCGACATTGAAATTGTGTAGCGAATCCAAAATACAGGCTTTAAGGAACTTTTCTATTAGGGAATAACACTGCTACTTTTACATCATTGTAACTCTCCTGGGAAACCATTAGCTTGTACTCGACGAACCATTGCCCACTTACTTTACCCCTCGCACCCTCATAATGTTGATGCGACGCATAAATTGTATCGCAATTGAAAATTACTGGCTCCATGCACACATTTCTATAGGGGACTACCGCGGCTACAGTTACCGGATTGAATCTCACCTGGAAGTCCAGTAGCTTCTATCCGACGTACAACTGCCCACTTGCTGTATCCTTGGCACCCTAAAATTCATCATGCGACATTGAAATTGTGTAGCGAATCCAAAATACAGGCTTTAAGGAACTTTTCTATTAGGGAATAACACTGCTACTTTTACATCATTGTAACTCTCCTGGGAAACCATTAGCTTGTACTCGACGAACCATTGCCCACTTACTTTACCCCTCGCACCCTCATAATGTTGATGCGACGCATAAATTGTATCGCAATTGAAAATTACTGGCTCCATGCACACATTTCTATAGGGGACTACCGCGGCTACAGTTACCGGATTGAATCTCACCTGGAAGTCCAGTAGCTTCTATCCGACGTACAACTGCCCACCTGCTGTATCCTTGGCACCCTAAAATTCATCATGCGACATTGAAATTGTGTAGCGAATCCAAAATACAGGCTTTAAGGAACTTTTCTATTAGGGAATAACACTGCTACTTTTACATCATTGTAACTCTCCTGGGAAACCATTAGCTTGTACTCGACGAACCATTGCCCACTTACTTTACCCCTCGCACCCTCATAATGTTGATGCGACGCATAAATTGTATCGCAATTGAAAATTACTGGCTCCATGCACACATTTCTATAGGGGACTACCGCGGCTACAGTTACCGGATTGAATCTCACCTGGAAGTCCAGTAGCTTCTATCCGACGTACAACTGCCCACTTGCTGTATCCTTGGCACCCTAAAATTCATCATGCGACATTGAAATTGTGTAGCGAATCCAAAATACAGGCTTTAAGGAACTTTTCTATTAGGGAATAACACTGCTACTTTTACATCATTGTAACTCTCCTGGGAAACCATTAGCTTGTACTCGACGAACCATTGCCCACTTACTTTACCCCTCGCACCCTCATAATGTTGATGCGATGCATAAATTGTATCGCAATTGAAAATTACTGGCTCCATGCACACATTTCTATAGGGGACTACCGCGGCTACAGTTACCGGATTGAATCTCACCTGGAAGTCCAGTAGCTTCTATCCGACGTACAACTGCCCACTTGCTGTATCCTTGGCACCCTAAAATTCATCATGCGACATTGAAATTGTGTAGCGAATCCAAAATACAGGCTTTAAGGAACTTTTCTATTAGGGAATAACACTGCTACTTTTACATCATTGTAACTCTCCTGGGAAACCATTAGCTTGTACTCGACGAACCATTGCCCACTTACTTTACCCCTCGCACCCTCATAATGTTGATGCGACGCATAAATTGTATCGCAATTGAAAATTACTGGCTCCATGCACACATTTCTATAGGGGACTACCGCGGCTACAGTTACCGGATTGAATCTCACCTGGAGGTCCAGTAGCTTCTATCCGACGTACAACTGCCCACTTGCTGTATCCTTGGCACCCTAAAATTCATCATGCGACATTGAAATTGTGTAGCGCATCCAAAATACAGGCTTTAAGGAACTTTTCTATTAGGGAATAACACTGCTACTTTTACATCATTGTAACTCTCCTGGGAAACCATTAGCTTGTACTCGACGAACCATTGCCCACTTACTTTACCCCTCGCACCCTCATAATGTTGATGCGACGCATAAATTGTATCGCAATTGAAAATTACTGGCTCCATGCACACATTTCTATAGGGGACTACCGCGGCTACAGTTACCGGATTGAATCTCACCTGGAAGTCCAGTAGCTTCTATCCGACGTACAACTGCCCACTTGCTGTATCCTTGGCACCCTAAAATTCATCATGCGACATTGAAATTGTGTAGCGAATCAAAAATACGGGCTTTAAGGAACTTTTCTATTAGGGAATAACACTGCTATTTTTACATCATTGTAATTCTCCTGGGAAACCATTAGCTTGTACTCGACGAACCATTGCCCACTTACTTTACCCCTCGCACCCTCATAATGTTGATGCGACGCATAAATTGTATCGCAATTGAAAATTACTGGCTCCATGCACACATTTCTATAGGGGACTACCGCGGCTACAGTTACCGGATTGAATCTCACCTGGAAGTCCAGTAGCTTCTATCCGACGTACAACTGCCCACTTGCTGTATCCTTGGCACCCTAAAATTCATCATGCGACATTGAATTTGTGTAGCGAATTCAAAATACAGGCTTTAAGGAACTTTTCTATTAGGGAATAACACTGCTACTTTTACATCATTGTAACTCTCCTGGAAAACCATTAGCTTGTACTCGACGAACCATTGCCCACTTACTTTACCCCTCGCACCCTCATAATGTTGATGCGACGCATAAATTGTATCGCAATTGAAAATTACTGGCTCCATGCACACATTTCTATAGGGGACTACCGCGGCTACAGTTACCGGATTGAATCTCACCTGGAAGTCCAGTAGCTTCTATCCGACGTACAACACCCACTTGCTGTATCCTTGGCACCCTAAAATTCATCATGCGACATTGAAATTGTGTAGCGAATCCAAAATACGGGCTTTAAGGAACTTTTCTATTAGGGAATAACACTGCTACTTTTACATCATTGTAACTCTCCTGGGAAACCATTAGCTTGTACTCGACGAACCATTGCCCACTTACTTTACCCCTCGCACCCTCATAATGTTGATGCGACGCATAAATTGTATCGCTATTGAAAATTACTGGCTCCATGCACACATTTCTATAGGGGACTACCGCGGCTACAGTTACCGGATTGAATCTCACCTGGAAGTCCAGTAGCTTCTATCCGACGTACAACTGCCCACTTGCTGTATCATTGGACCCTAATATTCATCATGCGACATTGAAATTGTGTAGCGAATCCAAAATACAGGCTTTAAGGATCTTTTCTATTAGGGAATAACACTGCTACTTTTACATCATTGTAACTCTCCTGGGAAACCATTAGCTTGTACTCGACGAACCATTGCCCACTTACTTTACCCCTCGCACCCTCATAATGTTGATGCGACGCATAAATTGTATCGCAATTGAAAATTACTGGCTCCATGCACACATTTCTATAGGGGACTACCGCGGCTACAGTTACCGGATTGAATCTCACCTGGAAGTCCAGTAGCTTCTATCCGACGTACAACTGCCCACTTGCTGTATCCTTGGCACCCTAAAATTCATCATGCGACATTGAAATTGTGTAGCGAATCCAAAATACAGGCTTTAAGGAACTTTTCTATTAGGGAATAACACTGCTACTTTTACGTCATTGTAACTCTCCTGGGAAACCATTAGCTTGTACTCGACGAACCATTGCCCACTTACTTTACCCCTCGCACCCTCATAATGTTGATGCGACGCATAAATTGTATCGCAATTGAAAATTACTGGCTCCATGCACACATTTCTATAGGGGACTACCGCGGCTACAGTTACCGGATTGAATCTCACCTGGAAGTCCAGTAGCTTCTATCCGACGTACAACTGCCCACTTGCTGTATCCTTGGCACCCTAAAATTCATCATGCGACATTGAAATTGTGTAGCGAATCCAAAATACAGGCTTTAAGGAACTTTTCTATTAGGGAATAACACTGCTACTTTTACATCATTGTAACTCTCCTGGGAAACCATTAGCTTGTACTCGACGAACCATTGCCCACTTACTTTACCCCTCGCACCCTCATAATGTTGATGCGACGCATAAATTGTATCGCAATTGAAAATTACTGGCTCCATGCACACATTTCTATAGGGGACTACCGCGGCTACAGTTACCGGATTGAATCTCACCTGGAAGTCCAGTAGCTTCTATCCGACGTACAACTGCCCACTTGCTGTATCCTTGGCACCCTAAAATTCATCATGCGACATTGAAATTGTGTAGCGAATCCAAAATACAGGCTTTAAGGAACTTTTCTATTAGGGAATAACACTGCTACTTTTACATCATTGTAACTCTCCTGGGAAACCATTAGCTTGTACTCGACGAACCATTGCCCACTTACTTTACCCCTCGCACCCTCATAATGTTGATGCGACGCATAAATTGTATCGCAATTGAAAATTACTGGCTCCATGCACACATTTCTATAGGGGACTACCGCGGCTACAGTTACCGGATTGAATCTCACCTGGAAGTCCAGTAGCTTCTATCCGACGTACAACTGCCCACTTGCTGTATCCTTGGCACCCTAAAATTCATCATGCGACATTGAAATTGTGTAGCGAATCCAAAATACAGGCTTTAAGGAACTTTTCTATTAGGGAATAACACTGCTACTTTTACATCATTGTAACTCTCCTCGGAAACCATTAGCTTGTACTCGACGAACCATTGCCCACTTACTTTACCCCTCGCACCCTCATAATGTTGATGCGACGCATAAATTGTATCGCAATTGAAAATTACTGGCTCCATGCACACATTTCTATAGGGGACTACCGCGGCTACAGTTACCGGATTGAATCTCACCTGGAAGTCCAGTAGCTTCTATCCGACGTACAACTGCCCACTTGCTGTATCCTTGGCACCCTAAAATTCATCATGCGACATTGAAATTGTGTAGCGCATCCAAAATACAGGCTTTAAGGAACTTTTCTATTAGGGAATAACACTGCTACTTTTACATCATTGTAACTCTCCTGGGAAACCATTAGCTTGTACTCGACGAACCATTGCCCACTTACTTTACCCCTCGCACCCTCATAATGTTGATGCGACGCATAAATTGTATCGCAATTGAAAATTACTGGCTCCATGCACACATTTCTATAGGGGACTACCGCGGCTACAGTTACCGGATTGAATCTCACCTGGAAGTCCAGTAGCTTCTATCCGACGTACAACTGCCCACTTGCTGTATCCTTGGCACCCTAAAATTCATCATGCGACATTGAAATTGTGTAGCGCATCCAAAATACAGGCTTTAAGGAACTTTTCTATTAGGGAATAACACTGCTACTTTTACATCATTGTAACTCTCCTGGGAAACCATTAGCTTGTACTCGACGAACCATTGCCCACTTACTTTACCCCTCGCACCCTCATAATGTTGATGCGACGCATAAATTGTATCGCAATTGAAAATTACTGGCTCCATGCACACATTTCTATAGGGGACTACCGCGGCTACAGTTACCGGATTGAATCTCACCTGGAAGTCCAGTAGCTTCTATCCGACGTACAACTGCCCACTTGCTGTATCCTTGGCACCCTAAAATTCATCATGCGACATTGAAATTGTGTAGCGAATCCAAAATACGGGCTTTAAGGAACTTTTCTATTAGGGAATAACACTGCTACTTCTACATCATTGTAACTCTCCTGGGAAACCATTAGCTTGTACTCGACGAACCATTGCCCACTTACTTTACCCCTCGCACCCTCATAATGTTGATGCGACGCATAAATTGTATCGCAATTGAAAATTACTGGCTCCATGCACACATTTCTATAGGGGACTACCGCGGCTACAGTTACCGGATTGAATCTCACCTGGAAGTCCAGTAGCTTCTATCCGACGTACAACTGCCCACTTGCTGTATCCTTGGCACCCTAAAATTCATCATGCGACATTGAAATTGTGTAGCGAATCCAAAATACAGGCTTTAAGGAACTTTTCTATTAGGGAATAACACTGCTACTTTTACATCATTGTAACTCTCCTGGGAAACCATTAGCTTGTACTCGACGAACCATTGCCCACTTACTTTACCCCTCGCACCCTCATAATGTTGATGCGACGCATAAATTGTATCGCAATTGAAAATTACTGGCTCCATGCACACATTTCTATAGGGGACTACCGCGGCTACAGTTACCGGATTGAATCTCACCTGGAAGTCCAGTAGCTTCTATCCGACGTACAACTGCCCACTTGCTGTATCCTTGGCACCCTAAAATTCATCATGCGACATTGAAATTGTGTAGCGAATCCAAAATACAGGCTTTAAGGAACTTTTCTATTAGGGAATAACACTGCTACTTTTACATCATTGTAACTCTCCTGGGAAACCATTAGCTTGTACTCGACGAACCATTGCCCACTTACTTTACCCCTCGCACCCTCATAATGTTGATGCGACGCATAAATTGTATCGCAATTGAAAATTACTGGCTCCATGCACACATTTCTATAGGGGACTACCGCGGCTACAGTTACCGGATTGAATCTCACCTGGAAGTCCAGTAGCTTCTATCCGACGTACAACTGCCCACTTGCTGTATCCTTGGCACCCTAAAATTCATCATGCGACATTGAAATTGTGTAGCGAAGCCAAAATACAGGCTTTAAGGAACTTTTCTATTAGGGAATAACACTGCTACTTTTACATCATTGTAACTCTCCTGGGAAACCATTAGCTTGTACTCGACGAACCATTGCCCACTTACTTTACCCCTCGCACCCTCATAATGTTGATGCGACGCATAAATTGTATCGCAAGTGAAAATTACTGGCTCCATGCACACATTTCTATAGGGGACTACCGCGGCTACAGTTACCGGATTGAATCTCACCTGGAAGTCCAGTAGCTTCTATCCGACGTACAACTGCCCACTTGCTGTATCCTTGGCACCCTAAAATTCATCATGCGACATTGAAATTGTGTAGCGAATCCAAAATACAGGCTTTAAGGAACTTTTCTATTAGGGAATAACACTGCTACTTTTACATCATTGTAACTCTCCTGGGAAACCATTAGCTTGTACTCGACGAACCATTGCCCACTTACTTTACCCCTCGCACCCTCATAATGTTGATGCGACGCATAAATTGTATCGCAATTGAAAATTACTGGCTCCATGCACACATTTCTATAGGGGACTACCGCGGCTACAGTTACCGGATTGAATCTCACCTGGAAGTCCAGTAGCTTCTATCCGACGTACAACTGCCCACTTGCTGTATCCTTGACACCCTAAAATTCATCATGCGACATTGAAATTGTGTAGCGCATCCAAAATACAGGCTTTAAGGAACTTTTCTATTAGGGAATAACACTGCTACGTTTACATCATTGTAACTCTCCTGGGAAACCATTAGCTTGTACTCGACGAACCATTGCCCACTTACTTTACCCCTCGCACCCTCATAATGTTGATGCGACGCATAAATTGTATCGCAATTGAAAATTACTGGCTCCATGCACACATTTCTATAGGGGACTACCGCGGCTACAGTTACCGGATTGAATCTCACCTGGAAGTCCAGTAGCTTCTATCCGACGTACAACTGCCCACTTGCTGTATCCTTGGCACCCTAAAATTCATCATGCGACATTGAAATTGTGTAGCGAATCCAAAATACAGGCTTTAAGGAACTTTTCTATTAGGGAATAACACTGCTACTTTTACATCATTGTAACTCTCCTGGGAAACCATTAGCTTGTACTCGACGAACCATTGCCCACTTACTTTACCCCTCGCACCCTCATAATGTTGATGCGACGCATAAATTGTATCGCAATTGAAAATTACTGGCTCCATGCACACATTTCTATAGGGGACTACCGCGGCTACAGTTACCGGATTGAATCTCACCTGGAAGTCCAGTAGCTTCTATCCGACGTACAACTGCCCACTTGCTGTATCCTTGGCACCCTAAAATTCATCATGCGACATTGAAATTGTGTAGCGCATCCAAAATACAGGCTTTAAGGAACTTTTCTATTAGGGAATAACACTGCTACTTTTACATCATTGTAACTCTCCTGGGAAACCATTAGCTTGTACTCGACGAACCATTGCCCACTTACTTTACCCCTCGCACCCTCATAATGTTGATGCGACGCATAAATTGTATCGCAATTGAAAATTACTGGCTCCATGCACACATTTCTATAGGGGACTACCGCGGCTACAGTTACCGGATTGAATCTCACCTGGAAGTCCAGTAGCTTCTATCCGACGTACAACTGCCCACTTGCTGTATCCTTGGCACCCTAAAATTCATCATGCGACATTGAAATTGTGTAGCGAATCCAAAATACAGGCTTTAAGGAACTTTTCTATTAGGGAATAACACTGCTACTTTTACATCATTGTAACTCTCCTGGGAAACCATTAGCTTGTACTCGACGAACCATTGCCCACTTACTTTACCCCTCGCACCCTCATAATGTTGATGCGACGCATAAATTGTATCGCAATTGAAAATTACTGGCTCCATGCACACATTTCTATAGGGGACTACCGCGGCTACAGTTACCGGATTGAATCTCACCTGGAAGTCCAGTAGCTTCTATCCGACGTACAACTGCCCACTTGCTGTATCCTTGGCACCCTAAAATTCATCATGCGACATTGAAATTGTGTAGCGAATCCAAAATATGGGCTTTAAGGAACTTTTCTATTAGGGAATAACACTGCTATTTTTACATCATTGTAACTCTCCTGGGAAACCATTAGCTTGTACTCGACGAACCATTGCCCACTTACTTTACCCCTCGCACCCTCATAATGTTGATGCGACGCATAAATTGTATCGCAATTGAAAATTACTGGCTCCATGCACACATTTCTATAGGGGACTACCGCGGCTACAGTTACCGGATTGAATCTCACCTGGAAGTCCAGTAGCTTCTATCCGACGTACAACTGCCCACTTGCTGTATCCTTGGCACCCTAAAATTCATCATGCGACATTGAAATTGTGTAGCGAATTCAAAATACAGGCTTTAAGGAACTTTTCTATTAGGGAATAACACTGCTTCTTTTACATCATTGTAACTCTCCTGGGAAACCATTAGCTTGTACTCGACGAACCATTGCCCACTTACTTTACCCCTCGCACCCTCATAATGTTGATGCGACGCATAAATTGTATCGCAATTGAAAATTACTGGCTCCATGCACACATTTCTATAGGGGACTACCGCGGCTACAGTTACCGGATTGAATCTCACCTGGAAGTCCAGTAGCTTCTATCCGACGTACAACTGCCCACTTGCTGTATCCTTGGCACCCTAAAATTCATCATGCGACATTGAAATTGTGTAGCGAATCCAAAATACAGGCTTTAAGGAACTTTTCTATTAGGGAATAACACTGCTACTTTTACATCATTGTAACTCTCCTGGGAAACCATTAGCTTGTACTCCACGAACCACTGCCCACTTACTTTACCTCTCGCACCCTCATATAGGCGATGCGACCCAATAAATGCATCGCAATTGAATATTACAGGCTCCATTAACTCATTTTTATACGGGACTACCGCGGCTGCGGTTACTGGATTAAATCTCATCTGCGAGTCCAGTAGCATGTATGCGACGAACCATTGCCCATTTACCTTATCCCTCACACCCGCATATTATTCATGCGACGCTGTAATTGCAACCCAATTGAAAATTACTGGCTCCATGCACATAAGGGACTACCGCGGCTACGGGTACCGGATTGAATCACTCCTTGGAGTGCAGTAGCTTGTGTCCGACGGAACATTTCGCAATTACTTCATTCGTCGCACCCTCATACTGGCGATGCGACGCAGATATTCAATCGCAATTGGAAATGACTTGCTCCATGCACACATTTCTATAGGAGACTACAGCATCTACGATTACTGGATTAAATCTCACTTGGGAGTCCAGTAGCACCTATCCGACATAAAACTGTCCACTGGCTCTACACTTGGCATCCACAAATTCATGATGCGACATTGAAATTGTGTCGCGACTGGAAAATACAGGCCCCAAGGGAATTTTCTATGAGGGATTAAAGCTACTACTTTTACCTCATTCTAACTCTGCTGGGAGAAACACTGCCCATTTAGATTATCCCTTGCACCTTCATATTGGCGATGCGGGGCAGAAATTGCATCGCAATTGAAAATTACTGGCTCCATGCACATAGGGGACTACCGCGGCTACGGGTACCGGATTGAATCACTCCTTGGAGTCCAGTAGCTTGTGTCCGATGTACCATTTCGCAATTACTTCATTCGTCGCACCCTCATATTGGCGATGCGACGCTGAAATTGTATCGCAATTGAAAATTATTGGCTCCATGCACACATTTGTATAGGGTACTAACGCGGCTACAGTTACCGAATTGAATCTCCCCTGTGAGTCCAGTAGCTTGTATCCGACGTACAACTTCCCAGTTGCTGTACCCTTGGCGCCCTCAAATTCATGATGCGACATTGAAATTGTATCGTGAGTTGAAAATACAGGCTCCAAGAAACTTTTCTATTAGGGACCAACGTAGCTACTTTTACCTCATTGTAACTCTCCTGGGATACCAGTAGCTTGTATCTGACGAACCATTGCCTATTTATTTTATACCTCGCACCCTCATATTGGCGATGCGACGCAGGAATTGCATTACAATTGAAAAATACTATCTCCATTTATACATCCCTATATGGGACTACCGTGGCTACGGTTACCGGATTGAATCTCCCCTGTGAGTCCAGTAGCTTCTCTCCGACGTACAACTGCCAACTTGCTGCACCCTTGGCACCCTCAAATTTATGATGCGACATTGAAATTGTGTCGCGAATGGAAAATACAGGCTCTAAGGAACTTTTCTATAAGAACTAACGCAGCTACTTTTACCTCATTGTACTTCTCCTGGGAGTCCAGTAGCTTGTATCCGACGAACCATTGCCCAATGTACTTTATCACTCAGACCCTCATATTGGCGATGCGAGGCAGAAATTGCACCGTAATTGATAATTACAGGCTCCATGCACACATTTCTATAGGGGACTACCGCGCCTACGTTTACCGGATTGAATCTGTTATATCCTAGCCAGTAATGCCAACCGAGCCCGCTGCCAAAAAGGTTGGCAGCATCAAAGTCCGGACGCCGTCTGCATAAGCAGCGCCAGCGATACAGGAAATCGCCGCAAGTCTGCGCGCGCCACCGCTGGCTTCTGGCTTCTTAAGCGCTGGAGTCGCGAGCGCTAGGACAGTTTTGGATTCGCCGCTCAGTTGTAGACTCGCCACCGAATTGTGTACCTGCTAGTCAGTTGTGTGTTCATCGCAGCAGAGTTGTTGTTTGTCGTTAGCCGACGCTGACCTAGCCGCTCCGACTCGAACTAGACAGTTTTCTGTAGACCATGTTCACCACTGTGTTCTGTATCGTCGTTAATAAAGATAAGTACCGACTTTCATTTAATCCGAGTGTCTGGGTTTTCATCTTTCTGTTCACTGTTCCAGCGGACCGGTCGGCCCGCTATTAAAAGTGTGGCGGTGACTTCGTAGGCCGTTTCTACAGCGAAGTGTTGTCGCTACGAAGGCCGTCATAAAACTGGCGACGAGGACTTCCGAACTCGTGTGCAGGGCTGGTTCAACTTGTTTCTTGAGATAGAATTTTGGGGGCTGGTTTAATTTGTGTTCACTATGTCTGCCGAATTACAACAGTTGATCTTGTTACAGAGTCAGCAAATACAAAGTCTGGTGGACGCAATCGCCAAACAAGCGGCTAATCCACCACCACACAAGGAACAAGCACAGGCAGCACCGCCTTTTCGTGCTTTTGAGGCATCACGAGAAGAATGGCAAGAATATTTCGCGCAGTTGCAGGAGCACATGTCAGTCTACAAAATCACAGGTAATGAGCGGCAGCTTTATTTAATTTCCACTGTAGGCGTGGAAGTCTATAGACTACTTTGTAAGTTGTTCCCGGAATCCAAGCCAGAAGCTTTAGACTATGACGTTGTTGTTACCAAGCTTGCTGAGTATTTCGAGTCGCGAGTTCATGTGGCAGCGGCCAGATTCAAGTTCTTCAGATTAAAGAAACTGCCACATCAATCTAATAAACAGTGGTTAACAGATTTACGGGGCCTCACCCGTCAGTGCCGATTTAATTGTGTGTGTGTGGAGCTTCCTACAGTGATGTCATGTTACGCGACGCTATTACTCAAAACATTGCAGATTCTCGTATTCGTGCTGCTATCTTAAAGTTGCCTGACCCGTCATTAGAGACTGTGATGAACATTATTGAAGCCCAAGATACTTTTGATTATGCTGAGTGTGAGTTAGATCAGCCATGTATTTCTCAAATTGCCTATGCTAAGCAAGTTATGTCACGCCCGCGGCCCCACCGGCAGAGTCAGACTGTAAACACTAGCCGGCCGCGTCATGTTAAACACATTTGTCAGCCGCGTGTGCAAAATGATAGAGTTAAGTCTTGCCCTAAGTGTGTTCTTGCTCATCCTCGTGAACGTTGCCCGTTAAGAAACGCGGTTTGTCACTTTTGTCAAAGGAAAGGACACATCCAGACTGTTTGTTTGCGTAAACGCAAGAACAATTCTAGTGCTGCCCAGCCCATGGATATTCATGTTCTTCAAAGCCAGCCCGCCCAGAAGGTCGCGTTTAAAGACTCTTCCACGGTTCGTGTGGGTAATAATCTTGTTCGCAATAAGCCACCCACCCAGCCCTCTGCTATGCGACCCAAGCGTAATTCAAACGCTGTAAAAAGTAATGTACAGACTGCAAGTGAAGCGGGAGTTGTTGTTCCACCCGCCCAACCCACGAGTTGTCGTAAGCAGCGAACACGCGCTAAACGCGCTGATTTTGTGTCTTCCGCCTCCGCTGCACCGATCCAGAGACAGTGTAATAAACTATTTGTGAAGCTACGCATCCAGGATAAGACCTTCAATTTTCAATTAGACACTGGTGCGTCTGTGACTCTCATAAATAGTGCTACGTATGCGGCTATCGGCCGCCCTAAACTTTCAGCGGCAAAACATTCTTTGGCTACTTATAGTGGAGAACAAATTCCTGTGTTAGGTGTATGTAGCGTGCCAGCCACATTCCGTGGCAATACAAAAACAGTTTCATTCACAGTGCTCCACGCTACAGACAGTGTAAACATTTTCGGATTAGACTGTTTTGACTTGTTTGGCCTGTCTATCCAAGACAATGTGTTGCAACTTAATTCTGTTGTTGTTCCTCAAGACAGCATAACCGACTTGCGTAAACGATACAGTGACATATTTAAAGACGAACTCGGTTGTGCTGCGAACTTTGCCGCTCATATTACGTTAAAAGATAATGCTCAGCCTCGATTTTTTCGTGCTCGTCCAGTGCCTCACGCCCTCCGGGCACCTGTAGAAGATGAACTTCGTCGTTGGCAAAACAACGGTGTTATTCAACCCGTTTCAGCGAGCCAGTGGGCTTCTCCCTTAGTTATTATAAAGAAACCGTCTGGCAAGTTACGTTTGTGCGCTGATTTTAAGTCGACAGTTAATCCTCAGACTGTCATTGATTCTTTTCCTTTACCTAGACCGGACGAGCTGATGGATAAGTTAGGGGAAGCTCGTTTCTTTTCCAAAATTGACCTCCGTGAAGCATATTTGCAATTGCCCCTCGACGAGCAATCACAACAGTATTTTGTCATAAACACGTCGTTGGGGTTGTTCCGTTTTCTGCGTTTGCCTTTTGGTTGTGCGTCAGCTCCGGCTGTTTTTCAGCGTTTTTTGTCCCAACTTTTGGCTAATGTGCCATCGTGTTGCAACTATTTAGACGATATTGTTATGTCCGGTCCGACGCCTGCTGAACATTTCCGTAATTTGGAGTGTTTGTTTACAGTGTTGTCTCAGGCAGGCCTACGTTGCAACATCGATAAATGTTCATTTTTCCTTACGGAGTTGGAGTATCTGGGACATGTTATTAATGTTCAAGGCATTCATCCCTCCCAGTCACATTTAGCAGCTATTCGTGATTTGCCCGCCCCTCGCAATCTGCATGAATTGCAAGCAGTTCTTGGCAAATTGACATATTATATTAGGTTTATACCTAATGCATCACAGATTGCTGCACCGTTGCATCGTCTCCGCCGTAAGCTGATTGCCAATCAGCCTTTCAGCAGCTCAAAGAGGCTTTATTGAATGATCGTTGTCTGGTCCATTACGACCCTAACAAGCCTCTGGTGTTAGCTTGTGATGCTTCTTCTTTCGGTCTCGGTGCTGTGTTGTCTCACCGAGTCGGTAACACCGAACGTCCTATTGCGTTCGCATCTAAATTGCTAAACAAAGCTCAGTGTAATTATAGCCAATTGGACAAGGAAGCGTTGGCTATTGTGTTCGGTGTCACAAAATTCCATCACTACCTCTATGGTAGACCATTCTATTTAGTAACAGATCACAAGCCTCTGACGTCGCTGTTTCATCCGTCTAAACCAGTTCCTCAGCGGACAGCTCAGAGACTACAACGTTGGGCTCTTTTGTTATCACAATACCAGTATGAGATACTGTATCGCCCTACAGCTCAGCATGCAAACGCTGACGCGCTTTCTCGATTGCCGATTGCTGCGGATGATGTCTTCGATTCCTCTGACGACTCTTGCCATCAGATTGACGCCGATGAGCATCAATCCCTCCGGGATTTTCAGATTGATTATCGTCAGGTGGCACGTGAGACAGCTACGGATCCTCATCTGAGTTTACTATTACGTTTTGTTCAACGTGGTTGGTCGTCCAAGGCAAAGACATATCGGATCCTGTGGTTCGTCGCTATTATCCGCAACGTCATCTGTTGTCTGTTTCGCACGGAGTTTTGCTGTTACGCACCGAGAATGACCAGCTTCGTGTAGTGGTTCCCCAAGTGCTCCAATCCAAGGTCCTCGACTTGTTGCATCAAGGTCATTGGGGTGTGGTCCGCACCAAGCAGCTTGCCCGCCGTCATTGTACATGGATCGGTATTGATAAGCAGATTACGCAGATGTCTACAGATTGTTCGACGTGTGCCGAACACCAAGCTGCTCCGCCTCAACGCTATTTTGAGTGGGCACGCCCTGCCGGTCCCTGGCAGCGAGTACATATTGATTTCGCTGGTCCATATTGAAATTCTCGTTGGCTCATCGTGATAGATGCATTTAGTAATTTTCCGTTTGTTGTGCCCATGCAGTCTACAACGTCTGCACAAACTATACAGGCGTTGACTTCAATTTTTTGTATTGAGGGTCTTCCAGAAGTTTTAGTGTCTGACAATGGTCCACAATTTACCTCTGCTGAATTTGAAAGTTTTTGTTCTGCCAATGGCATTCGCCATGTTCTTACTCCGCCGTTCCACCCTCAATCGAATGGTGCAGCGGAACGTTTTGTACGCACATTCAAGGATCATATGGACCGCCTTCGTGCTACGCACTCTCGTCAGCAGGCCCTCATCACGTTCCTGTCGTACCGGACCACGCCACGCGACGGCCCTTCGCCTGCGGAGCCTCTCCACGGCCGTCGTCATCGCACCCTACTACGGTTGTTGCACCCCCCGGATCGACCCGCCGCTTCTGAGCATCACACGCGCTTTCAGCGCAACGACGCCGTTTTTTTCAGAGTTTATCACGGTCGCCGTCGTTGGGAACGTGGTACCGTGATAAGTGTCCAGGGTCGCGGTTTTTATACTGTTCACGGTGCTACTGGGGTGCACAGGAGGCATCACAACCAGTTGCGCCGCGCTGGCCGCCCGGATTCTGCCGCTCGTTCTTTGTCCACAGATTTGGTCCACGACGGGTTCCAGCCGCGCCTTCCGACTTCGCTGCCGCCCCCAGGGCAGCAGCAGCAGCAGCAGCCGTCGCCGCTACCACGCCGACAGCCCGTCCCGTTGATGTCTCCCGCGCAGCTTCATGCGGGAGCGCCCCGGGTGGTCGCTCCGGCGCCTGCGGTCCCTCTTCAGTCGCCACCGCCTTC
Organism: Schistocerca nitens; assembly: GCF_023898315.1. Lineage (NCBI taxonomy): Eukaryota > Metazoa > Arthropoda > Insecta > Orthoptera > Acrididae > Schistocerca > Schistocerca nitens. The sequence continues at coordinate 76,731,509 of NC_064621.1, read as the reverse complement.
GGAGCTGATGGACGTCGACCCCTCAGCCGGGCCGCCTTCCCAAGCGGTGGCTGTGCAGCCTGCACTGCAGCCGCTTTCCTTGGGCACCCCCAAGGAGTCTGACACCGCAGCGCCTTGTCCGGCGCCCACTCAGCAGCCGTCGACGCAGCGTCAGGAGACGCTGCCTCTCTTCGTGGGTCCCGACGCCCCGTCGCGTCCAGTACCAGAAGCTGCGCCCGTGGTCACAGGCGTGCACCCCGACCTCGGTTTTCAGTCGGTGTTTCCCGAGGCCCCGCGCAGCCAATGCTGGGGTGCGGACCGGGGACTGCCACCGACAACAGTCTCCGCCCCGGTCTCTTCTGCTACGTCTGCGGCCAGACCCCTCCCCGCCGTCGACGCTCGCCACGTCATTATTCAACGACGGTGCGGCGATTTGGGGGGGGGGGGAGTGTTATATCCTAGCCAGTAATGCCAACCGAGCCCGCTGCCAAAAAGGTTGGCAGCATCAAAGTCCGGACGCCGTCCGCATAAGCAGCGCCAGCGATACAGGAAATCGCCGCAAGTCTGCGCGCGCCACCCCTGGCTTCTGGCTTCTTAAGCGCTGGAGTCGCGAGCGCTAGGACAGTTCTGGATTCGCCGCTCAGTTGTATACTCGCCACCGAATTGTGTACCTGCTAGTCAGTTGTGTGTTCATCGCAGCAGAGTTGTTGTTTGTCGTCAGCCGACGCTGACGAAGCCGCTCCGACTCGAACTAGACAGATTTCTGTAGACCATGTTCACCACTGTGTTCTGTATCGTCGTTAATAAAGATAAGTACCGACTTTCATTTAATCCGAGTGTTTGAGTTTTCATCTTTCTGTTCACTGTTCCAGCGGACCGGTCGGCCCGCTATTAAAAGTGTGGCGGTGACTTCGTAGGCCGTTTCTACAGCGAAGTGTTGTCGCTACGAAGGCCGTCACAAAAGAATCTCACCTGGGATTCCTGTAGCTTGTATCGGTCCATCCTTGACTATCAGAATCGCTCTCGTTTGTCGGGTCTTGGTGAAACTATTGGCAGTATTTCACTACAGTTGGACGTGACATTGCATTTAATCAATATCCCGCGTGGATTTCGTGGTGAAACTGTGTAGAATCGTATTCTCCTGCGTACTTCAGTTTTGGAGTGTGTTTTCAATTGTCGCACCATTTCACTCGTGCAATCTGGTGCACCTGGTACCCGTAATGCAGAAGAACTGCATCTGCAGGAAACCCGGAACGTGTCCTCTATCTCAGGGCAATGCGCTACTCTTGTTGTGCAATGGCCTTAGCATAGAACGACATGTTTCGCTTTTGGAAATCCCCTCGTTATTCCTTTAATTGTGTAGTTACATTAGAGAACTTAAACAGAGAAATGAATAGCTGCAGCTGAGATAGGAACAAGATCTCTCGAAAGCAGGTAAGCTAGTATGAACAGAACAATGGATACATTATCGTAGCCAAAATAGACATGAAGCTGGAGCCCACCAAAGCAGCGCATCTTTCTACACATATTAGCTCCGGAAGTGGTGAAGAGAGAGAAGTAATTTATGTATAGATAAAGGAAATTATTCAGGTAGTTAAGGTAGACGAAATTGTAATTGTGGTGGAGGACTGGAATGGTAGATAGCATGGAAAGGAAGGGTGGGACTACTACTAGGGAAATATGAATACGAGGAAAGCAATGGGAGGGGAGTCGACGTGGTAGGATTTAGTACCATTTAATCATTCATAACTCTTTAAGACTCGTGCAACAATGTTGTGTTCATTGAAGAGACCCAGAAACGCAGGAAGCTTTCAGGCACCTTATACACACATCAAAAAAAGTTTTGCATCACCTCGGTTTCGAGACTTCCGGAACCTGTACAGAAAAACGGAATAGAGATCAACGTAAACATCATTTCCACCCTTTTGATTGCTCATGAAATTCATTATACAGCAAGACCTTCAGAAGTGGTGGTCCAAAGTGCTGTACACACCGGTACCTCTAATACCCAGTAGCACGTCCTCTTGCATTGATACATTCCTGTATTCGTCGTGTCATACTATCCACATGTTCATCAAGGCATTGTCGGTCCAAACTGTCTCACTCCTCAACAGCGATTCGGCGTAGATCCCTCAGGGTGGTTGGCGGGTCACGTCATCCATAAACAGCCCTTCTCAATCCATCCCAGGCATGTTCGATAGGGTTCATGTCTGGAGAACATGCTGGCCACTCTAGTCGAGTGATGTCGTTATCCTGAAGGAAGTCACTCACAAGATGTGCACGATGGGGGCGCGAATTGTCGTCCATGAGAACGAATGCCTCGCCAATATGCTGCCAATACGGTTGCACTGTCGGTCGGAGGATGGCATTCATGTATCGTAAAGCTCTTACGGCACCTTCCGTGACCACCAGCGGCGTACGCCGGCCCCACACGATGCCACCCCCAAACGGCAGGGAACCTCTACCTTGATGCACTCGCTGGACAGTCTGTTAAAGGAGTTCAGCCTGACCGGGTTGCCTCCAAACACGTCTCCGACGATTGTCTAGTTGAAGGCATATGCGACACTTATCAGTGAAGAGAATGTGATGCCAATCCTGAGCGGTCCATTCGGCATGTTGTTGGGCCCGTCCATACCTCACAGCGCGGTGTCGTGGTGGCAAAGATGGACCTCGTCATGGACGTCGGGAGTGAAGTTGCGCATCATGCAGCCTATTGCGCACAGTCTGAGTCGTAACACAACGTCCTGTGGCTGCACGAAAAGCATCATTCAACATGGTGACGTTCATGTCAGGGTTCCTCCGAGCCATAACCCATTGGTAGCCGTTATCCATTGCAGCCTGAGCGAGGCGTGTCATCGACAGTTCCTGTCTCTCTGTATCTCCTCCATGTCCGAACGACATTGCTTTAGTTCACTCCGAGACGCCTGGACACTCCCATGATGAGAGCCCTACCTGGCACAAAGTAACAATGTGGACGCGATCGAACCGCGGTATTGACCGTCTATGCATTGTTGAACTACAGACGTGTACGTCCTTCTTGGTGGAATGACTGGAACTGATTGGCTGTTGGATCCCCTCCGACTAATTGGCACTGCTGATGCGTGGTTGTTTAGATCTTTGGGCGGGTTTAGTGACATCTATGAACAGTCAAAGGGACTGTGTGTGTGTGATACAATATCCACAGTCAACGTCTATCTTCAGGGGTTCTGGGACCCAGGGTGATGCAAAAAAATTTTCGATGTGTGTATAAAGGTAAACCAGAGATTTCTAAACGAAATTTTCTAGCGCAAAACATTTATGAACTTGTAACTCTCGAAATGTATGGAAACGAGAGCAATATTGTAAATAACGCAGCGCGAAATTGTGAGGGATGCATCGAAAAAAATTTCTTTGTATTCTGTGTATTTCTTGGTATGACTGTCATAGCCTGAATTCAGCTATACGTTACTCACAATGGAAATTCCCATCGGAGCCCTCTTAGATTTAGTAGTAAAATGGCGCAGTGGATAGCCCTTCAGAAACTGAACACATATCAAGGGAGAAAACAGGAATAAGGTGTATTGAACTGTGAAATAAGAAGCAAAACAAAAACAATGAACAGTCGTAGGTCAAGATGTGCAACATGTAGCGTAGTGGAAGAGCCGCGGCGTCGTCTTTATGTGGCCACGGTGTTAGATTACCACAGAGGAGACCTGTGTCCAGATATCCCTCCTGATTTTTGTATATATATTTTTTTTTCATAAAATTGTGAACTGTTGGTCCGGTCATTGGCATATCTGTTCGCTGTGTTCAGATTTGTGTCTGTGTCGTGACGTAACGTCCGTTTGCAAAAGCGACGCTTAAGAAAGGGACCTCCGCACGTACGTACCTCCTATTTGTTCTACGCAAGTACCACATGTTATGACTCTTGCGTTCCGTTCTGTAAGTTTTGACTCTTGAACTCCTTTGTTGTGACATAGTTGACACTGGATTATTTGTTGTTTTCATTTCTGTGAGAGCTCTATATGGCATCTCGCCTTCTGTCACTATTCATTACATTTACTTGCGACGGTTATATATTCTTACCAAACAGTTCTTATTGTATACCCATTATACAGTAAGAAAATTGCCAAAACTACGGTGGAAGGACAGACAAGTCAACGACCGGACGAAATGTTCATAATTTTGTGAAAAGAAAGAAGCACAAGGGAAAGATCTGAACACAGATGTTCCGCTTTGCCGTCCAGCGCAGTGACCACACAAACACGATGCCGTGATTCTTGCAATTCTCTTGGTGTTGCACATCTTGAGCTTGGGCCGTTCACTTTTCTATTTCGTTTTACACAGGCTGATCACTGGGACAATTTATCGCTAAATCTGAAGGGGGTACAATGGGGAGTTTCCCCTGTCAGCACAATCTCGTATTATAAAGACTTAGTTTGTACACTTTATTATGTGTAGTATGATGTACGTTTGACTGCCGCTTCTTTGATGCTGTGTGCTGGCTTCAGAAGCAAAATACAAGTAGATGGCATCGTACTCTGTAGGGGTGTGAATATTCGTTCGCTGTCATTTCAAACAGAATTCTACAGACTAAGGATAACACACTATCCATAGTAAAGACATCACCCTTCAGCTGCCTTTAAGAAATCCAAACAAACTGGAAAGGAACAGGAAACAAGCATATGGCAGAACATGGCAATCACTTTATTATATTTTAATGACGATGACACAACTTTTGCACTAGACACTATTACTGTATCTTAAGTAGCTGTCTCCTTCTTGGTTGCATTAAGCTACCGCTACCGGTACTTCTTTGCAGTCTGAAACAGAAAATAACAACAAATTAAATACTGTCAGTGCTATCATTTTGACAAATTTGACACACGAACTTAAACTCTTACGTTATTTTAATCACGTTCCATGTGTTCCATTGAGAAGAACCTCTGGGATTTGGAAAGAACTCAAAAGTGTACAATTTACCGAAGAACAGTACAACAGAATCAAACAAAACTATGAAATACTGTAACTCAAACATGGAAGAATTAACTACATTGCAATCAGATGAGAAACTGAGAACAATAAGGGCCTAAAGCACAGTGTCATAGATTTTGAGATTGCAGTATGGATGCATGCCTCTGCCATATGAAAATCTTATGATAAACCAGCTCTATGCAAGTCTGTAGTCCCACGCTGAACGTATGAAAATTTACATTTTCTCACCGATATCTTGGATATTCATTGTCATATGGGCCCAAGGCACAAAGCATAATTTTGTAGCTCTGCTCTGTTCAATAGTTATCTAGTGTTGAAACATAATTTAGTGTCTACGTCACGTCCGCGGTAGTAATGCTTCATAATCGTAGGTATATCGGCAGTTTTATTTGAACATGAAGCCACAGAATGCGCTTAATGAAAATGACAACGAGGCCCATTAAGTGCTGGAATAGGTTATAAGCGCGTCTCTTTTGCATTTAGTACCTATTCTTTATGTTCTGATTCTAGTTTCACATTATTTGCAAACTTTACAACTGTCAAAAGACGTTATTGTCACTCGCCTATATATATATGAAAATGTTGTGGATTAACGTCAATAATAAATGTAATCTTAAATATTAATTAATATTTCGTAACATAACGTTAGTACATTATTTCTTCATAGGAAGTATATTATTTTGAGACTTGGTTAAAAAAATAAGTCAGACCTATGAGACAGGTTGTTTTCCTATAAATTTAATTTTCTCAAATATCTATTTTTCTCCAAACTTCTTTACCGTACTTTGGATTCTTATAGTTCTCGCTGCCTCAAATTATTGTAACATTGTTTAAGGAATTATCCAAAGATCGTTTAAAAACCACCATCGGCTCCTACATTTTTTTCTGTGAGCACTATTCTACAGCTTCAATATATTTCTTTAAAGAAATCATTGTATTCACACTATTACCACGACTTTTTCTTTTAAATGTATTAAACCTGAGTGCTCAAGTTAAACACTTTCATCCAAACACACATTTCGCATGAGAAGGAGAAGTTGAGAAATAAATCATTGTTTAATTTACTCATGAAATCCGTTGTACTTCTCACGTGTTCTATCATACTGTTAAAAATATAACTCTACTCTGACATCTACCTGAATTTTAATGCTGTGAAGATTTATATGACAAATATTAATCCCCAGATTTTGAAAACAGAATATTACATGGATATTAAAGACTGTTCATTAAAATAGTTGCCAACATACCAGGCTATGGTCAGAGTCAACAGGGGATGTAATTGTTACAGAAGGGTTTTGTACTAGAAAATAAATTTCAAAGGAGGCTATTAAGCTTCACTTTCGCTGCCAACCCTGCCAGTCAGTAAGGAAAAAACAGATTTGCTCACTCGTTAGTAAGTGGAAACATGCATAATGAAGAAATTTCTTTGTGGTAAAATATTTACTGTACGTTGTAAAATGATACAAGTGATTCAACAAAAAATGTTTCACAAATTAGAAACATTACAATCCAGAACTAACTTGGATTATAAAACTTCTATAATGACACACAACCTTCTTGCGCTAATTTGTAGATTCTAGCGTGGTCAGAATCCATTTACTTCCCTGACTACTTTGTCTACGTAAAAAGCACTTCACGCTGAGGCAGTCAAAGAAGATTACTTGATTGTGTAAGGGATTCTTGTGTGTTGCTGTCGAACAGCTCTGATGAGTTACGGAACATTGTGTATGTGTACCAAATGAGGCACGTGAGAGTAAATCTGCCCTAAATGGCTTGATAGTAACATGCCAGTGATGGTGCTGTGAGATATTTATTATCGTTGAAAATTTAATCTTCTCTGATAATTTTGATGGTATTGCTGCGACGATAAAAGGTGATTTAATGGCACTCATGCTTTATTTGGACCCAACTCTTCACAATACCACATTTTAACGAATGAAACGTTTCAGTAGTGCCAGCAACAACCCTGAAAGCAACATCGTTTTTTTCCTCATACCACACGTAAATGAGCAGATGTGTTTGCAAGAGGCATTCGTAGGTGACTATGGTAACATTTCAGGCGTATGAACGCTATTTTGCTTTTCAGTGTGGTCTCACCTGATTTATATGTCGTACCGCTGATTTTGTAATACAAGTTGGAAAATTAGAGTGATGTTACAATAGTCATACGTTTTACTGAGTGATCATTTCCCTTGATATGAATCAGTACAAATCAGTGCGGAACTAAGTGTTTTGTCTCGGGCCATCATCAAACTGACAAACATTGTGCGTGTAGTATCATTTCTGTAGTTGTCAGTGAATTCATTATTTTTAAGAGCTTGTTCTTAAATTGTAGCAGCAAGTATATACTAATCAGATATTTTCAATTTCATATCGCTTAAGCTTTCCTAATAAGGATACCACACTACCATATATATCAAGAAAAACACCAACAATAACAGCAGACTTATAATAATCATGTCGATACCGTCATTTTGCTCGCAGTTCCACGCAGTCAACATGCACGGGTTTGAGAAGGTTTTGACTTCGCTGCCTCCCTTGCAGACCGCCTTCACAGGACTTAAAATTGCTGCACAAATCTGTGGACAGGCCGCATCACAGTAGGCCAGACCTGCTAGTAGCGCTGCAAAACAAAAATGCAGAAATAGTAGCAGACAGTCCAACATTTCATCTTCCAAACATAGATCTTGATCGTCCAATAAATAAAGGCCATTTTTTATAGCTGTCAGTATATATTCAGGATGTTAGGAGTATACGTACACACATTTCTATAGATATCCGAGGACAGTGTATTAAACAACATTACATCCGTATTTGCTCCATTTGCAGACTAATAAATACGGCTGTTATGACTAGTATGTTTTTAGGACAGCTAATATCTCCAAGTACATGTGGCACAAGCAGGTGATTAATGTTTATTTTCTCCTGGGCAGCAGGTCGGCGGTTGAAGTGTGACACGTAGATACAAAATCTATAGTATATATTGCCAGGGGCCATCCACTTCACAGTGAAGTTCTGATTGTGCAGTAAACATTATGTGGTAAATTACTTGTAAGTGATGTTATTGTGGGAAGACAGTTGGATGCAGAGAAAAAACAACTAACACACTACAGTCAGTACATATTAAGGTATCGATTATCACAGAATCTGTGCCTATACTATATATGCCAGACATCGTCAATGGAAGCATCATCCTTTTAGAACACATTATTACCAAGATCGCAAGTATTGTTACACAGACAACCAGTTCCAGCTACCTCAATGACCATCTTCAGTTCCATAACCCTCAAACTTGCAACATATTAGATACTGTGCGGAAACAGGCCTGTTTCCGTCACCAGCACAACTTCCTCTGGTTCTCATGTCATGCAAGATGGCGTGTTATATTACTCATGATTAATACCTCAGGAAGTGTCAGATCATCATACACATGTGATTTTGCGCCGTTTTTTCGCACTGTATGAGAGTGCTCAGTAGTCTGTACAATAGCTAAATGTCTAATATATTGCAAGTACTCGGATTACGGGTCTGAAGAAGGAAACTGAACTGGCTGAAACTGGTTACCTCTTTGATAAAGTATTCAAAAAGGATACTAGACGCTCATACCTCAAAATTTTTGTTTCTTCTGCGAGTGTGCTATGTTTCGAACAATTGTGATAGATTGTAGAGTGCCCAGCTTCTTAAACACATGTCTACAAGCTGATTGTGTGTGAGCATCACATAATCCATATGACATCATTGAATGAAAATAGGCAAAACAGTCAACTTACTGATTTGTCTCTCGCTAAGATTTGCAATTATTCTGAGTGCAAATATTGCTGAAGTAAGCAGTTTTAGGACTTTCAAGATGTGCTTCGTCCAGTTTAATTTCTCATCAGTATGGGCAATATATTGATTATGTTGTGTCTTTTTAAAACTGAGAGTTAGACCGTACACAGAAAACCAGTCAATGATTCTTTTAGGAAAAGATATATATGTATACGTATATATACATATTACGACCCTGGACTATATTGGTAGAATTCTGCATTCTTTTGGTTAGATATGACATATTCATTGGTTGGCTATCCATCAGTCCCATAAAATGTCAGTTTATCTAGGAGAATACTGTGATTCACACAATAAAATGGCTTAGTAAAGAGGCTGCAGAAAATACCAATCGGCGCTGCTTGTAAAATCTGGTGAGTGAATGTATAAATAGCATTCTCAATTGAGCAAACTTTCTTGGAGCCAAACTGTGATTTGCTAAGGATATTACTGTTGCTAAGGTGAGATACTATTCTAGAATACATCTCCTCCTCAAAGGTTTTGGAAAATGATGTCAGCAGTGTGACAGGTCGGCAGTTATTGACATCCATGTCATCATCTTTCTTAAAGAGGGGCTTAACAATGGTATATTTCAGTCTTTGTGGAAAGATGCCTTGAGTCAGTGATGCATTACATATTTCAGATAAGACTGGCCATATTACATGGAAACAAATTTTTAGTCCTTCTATTGTAAACACCATCAAAACCAGGTGGGCTTACATTTTTGAGAGAATATATGATTTTCTTAATTAGAGAAAGAGAAGTTGGTGATATATTCATATGATTGAACTTTATGAAAGTTAAATTTTCAACATACAGCTGTAATTTTGCCCTTTATTTGTCTCTATGCTTTCTACTATATTAAAGAAATGATTATTAAAAGCATTTGCTACCTGTGACTCATCATTTATAGCTCTCCCATTTAATTCAGTAGTGATGATGTCCTAGTCTGTGGCTGGTTGTCCTGTCTCCCATTTCACTACATTCCATATAGCATTATGTCTGTTGTCAGAATTGATTTTTAATAACCTTTCTTAGTAAGTTATAGTAGTATTTGTAGTGTGCAACTACTGCAGGGTCTCTAATCTTCCCAAAAGATACATTTTCCTTATCCTTTCACGTGACACTTTAATGCCTCTAGTGATCCATGGTTTTTTACATGGCTAGTGTCATTTCTGCCTAGCTTATGCAGAAAGCTATTTTCAATAAGTTGTGATTTGATTCATTGTAAGTTACATTCCATGTCATCTCCTGTAAACCATACTTAAAAACATTTGTCCTGGAGTCATTAATCATTCTGATTTCCGTACTTTCAACATTGCAGCACAGTCAGCAGTCGTGATAATCTAATATGTAAGGCTGATAGTTTCTTATATATTCTGATTTCCACTGAGGAGTATCCACAGTGTAAGGCGTTTTGTTATTTATGCTAACCAACTGTGCATCGTGATCAGAGAGAGCATTTGTTAAAAGGTGAACAGTAATTTTCTTGCTTTGAGCTTCAATCAAAGGAAACTTTATAAATTATGGTCCTACTGTCTTTATCCAGCCGTCTTGGAAAGCTGGTTACTGGGACCAAATTGTAGGAACCAAACAAGGCTCCCAGAATATTTTTCCTAGGAGAATCCATTAGAAAACCTACATTGAAGTCACCACATACTATTAACTGCTGGCTATTACCTGACAGGTAGTACATTAAGAAATAAAGATTCCTCATATAGTTCAAAATTTCCCAGTGGGGATCTAGACACAGATGCAATTAAATGTGATCCATTTTCGGCATTAATTTACAAGTACACACGTCTATTTGCTAATCACTCCAAAATTTACTTTCCTCGGTGTTTCTGAACTTGTGACCTGTCTTAATGTATCCAACAGCTACTCTTTTTCACATGTTATTTCTACATGGTTAAGAGCTGCAATACTGTAATCTTTTATAAGTAACTTATCTAACCCTGTGGCTGTGTGGTGGTCAGACAGGCACTGGATGTGTATCTTTTCAGAGTTCCCTAAATTTTTCGAACACACAAAAACTCTTCTACATTATTGCTCGATCCTCCAATATTTTGGTGAACTAAGCTGACCTTATTTTTCTGTGCATTATTAACCATTTTGTGAGGCTCTTCTGTTATTTTCACTTCTCTCAAAACAATGTGCCTGACTCATGATTGTATCTTAAAAAGGTGCCCTCGAACACCAGTAAACACAGGAATCTTGTGTGTGTGATGGTGGACCCCATATTGTATCTACAAGAAGCTGAGCCAACCTGTCTTTCTTTATCCTGTTCAAGTGTAGGTTGTAACGCCGGAAATGCATATCCTCCTATTTCCATCTATTGTACTATAATTTTTTTCCTTATTTTGTTACCTGAATATATGACATTTCTGTGCCTTTGTATATTGTAATTGTTTTACTATTTGTATATATATGCATTTATGTCGATGTATAATTGATTTGTTGTGTAAAGATTATTTGTATTTATACGCTGGGTCTGGCCTAGGGAAAACTGCTATCGAACGATTACATCGATAGGTCGTGTGAAGAATCAAAGTGTGTAGGATCTTTGGTAGTGTTTACTCGGCCGCGTGGAGCGCGGGCAGAGAGAGTCTGGCGGGAGTAGTGCGGTTGAGCAGGTGTGTGTGTGACGCCCCCCCGCGAGTTGCCGCGCTTTCGGGATTTGGTAGTATGTAATTGCGCCCGACTTGCTATGATAGTTTCTGACACGGTGTCGCGGACGGGAAGCATTAGCTGGCGCACATCAAGTGCCCGTTTCGCCTGGTGACCGTGTCGAGGAGAAGGCACGCCAACATCCAGCTTCTGCAACAGCGACGGCCGACAATGAGTGACTGTTGCCACCTCCTCGATCGACGGCTTCAAACCTTCAATCAACCAACAAGGAAGACTAAAAGCACGTAAAGTTTTAGAACTGTATGGCAGACCTCAGCTTTTGAAATTGTTCCATTTGCCTCGGAAAATTACAGCAACTTAGCATGAACCTTTGTTGCTCATTGTCCCTAATTGCATTACCAAGCAGGGTCCCTTCCTTTTCCGAAATGAACCCGAGTGTCGTTGAAATTCAGACGCCAGCATTAAAGTACAATCATTCGATGTCACTGCTTTAATTTCAAAGTTCAGTTAAGGTATTCATAGCTGGCTACAATATTTAGATTACGCAAGCACAAATTAAGAGTGCGAGTTTTGTTACCGTATTTTAGCTTACCTGTGACTGCAGCTCAGCTTGGTACGTACTAAATTTTACTATTGTTAACTGGTCAGAATCATTTAATTCAAGTTCAAAGTTAAATCTCTCATTTCTAAATTGCGTAGATTCAAGTAGTTCTTGAAATGATTGTTGAGGTAGTCCAAGACTAACCGTATTTTACTGAATTTCGATGTCCTTCAGAAAGAAAGCTCACTATTCAGTCACTAAATTAACTTTCGATTTTCCGGTTTTATTAATTCTTTTGCTAAATTAAGTCAGAGTGTAGCGAAATTTATTACTTCTGACAAACTTTCAGTTTTCACACTACACGTGTCAACCTTCAGTTGCCACGCTTCTAGTGCTAATTATATGTGTAATAACCTTTCTTTTTCAGCTACTATAGTAATTGTCCATAGGACTGGCGACCGTAATTTCCCCCAAATCTCAAATATCTAATTACCGCTAGTTAATTGTTAACGTAACGGCCGCACATTTACTTTCTTTATTAACTTTACCCCTTTTCAAAATTAATTTCCACCAGTTTCATTTGCATTTTTCCTTTCATTAAGATGTAACCCTTTCCTCCCTCTTTACCGACAGATTAACTTCGGTGACGATTGCTTTTCCCAAATGTCCATTAGGTACACGCGGTTTAATTTTTCACTGTCATTAAGGTCGATAAGTGAGGGGGAGGTTACAAGGTCATGCCTCATATGCAAGTATTCCCATCTTCGAATTGAAGCAACTGGCACTGCACTCAGAAGAGATTTCGTTCTGTCAGCAGCAGCCTGCACAACTCAGTGCTCACACGGCACACAGTAGTGTTTGCCCGGGTTGGCCATGGTGGAAGACCTCCACAAAACTCACATTTGCGTGTGTAGTTGCTACTCAGACTTCATCCAGGTCACAGCCAATGCTTTAATTACGGTTCTTAGCCAGGCTGTTCCCTGTTCCAGCAGCTATAATAACCTGATTGTCTTTGCCAAAATGCCAAAACCTTAGCACAAATTCCCTTTGTTCTCTGTCATCTGGCTAAGGCCAGAACTTGGCTTCAGAATAGCTGTGGCTTGGTACCCTGTCCCTGATTTGTCCTGTACCATCTGGTCTACACCCTTTCCCAGACTACTGCCTAGCAACAGGACTCTTTTCTTCCTGCTCTCTTTTACTACCGACTTCCGTTGAGTTTCTTTGCTAGAAGTCTGCTGCATCCTACTGTGTCCTACAGCTGGATAAGGCTCTTCCCCCCCCCCCCCCCCCCTGCTTCAGGTAAGAATTCAAATTTATTCGATACTGTTAACTGAAATGTAGATGAAGTTGAAGATGCATTCTCCTTTCGCTTATTACTTGTTACCATTGCTCAGTTTCCAAGATATTTTTGCCCCTTCAGCCTATCTAGTTCAAATCTAGGGTAATGTAATTTGGCCTGAAGGGTACAAATACTTGCCTCCTTCTCAGCGATTCTCGTGGCTTTTTTGCAAAACCTACGTGAGAGACTCGTTGAGTTCCCTATTCAGCTCCCAATTAGACATCCCAGCGAAATTTCAACACACATTTTCCATTTACCGATTCCTCTTTGACTATCCTACAGCAACATCCAAACTTATCACGTATTCCAACGAAGATTACACACTTAAAGTAGAATTAAACCACGTAAAATACTTTGCGCTACACAAATTATCGTTACTTACGAACAGCACGGATTAGGCCTACAGGTTAGAGCTTCAGGTGTATGATACAACGTAAAAAGTTATTTATTCCCGCTTACAGCAAGAACTCAACTACAGTATCCGCTAAATTATCTTCATGACAATGGAATGTAACTTTAATTTACGCAAACTGCACGTAAATAATCGACTGGTGTGAAAAATTCTAAATCAAAAATTAAATTATTAGTTTAAAAAATTAAGATTTATGCTACTTTCTAGAAATATGAACTGAACAGTGAATGGACACAGTCAAATTAAACGGTTGGAAAGAAAAACGGGACAACTGAGCGGGATTCTCTAAGTTAATTGTGCCAAAACGTAAACAAATATACGATTAGAACCCGACCTTACGACCTTTTCGCGTTTTCTGAACTAATATTTAAAGGGAAGAGATACCTCTAATACGCACTGATACAGTATTTACACTGAAGAGCCAAAGAAACTGGTACACCTGCCTAATACCGTGTAGGGCCGCTGAGAGCACGCCGGCCGCGGTGTTCGGTGACCGAGCGGTTCTAGGCGCTACAGTCTGGAACCGCGCGACCGCTACGGTCGCAGGTTCGAATCCTGCCTCGGGCATGGATGTGTGTGATGTCCTTAGGTTAGCTAGGTTTAAGTAGTTCTAAGCTCTAGAGGACTGATGACCTCAGAAGTTAAGTCCCATAGTGCTCAGAGCCATTTTTGAACCTGCGAGCACGCAGAAGTACTGCAACACAACGTAGCATTGACTTGACTAAGTCTGAAGTATTGCTGGGGGGAAACTGACACCCTTAATCCTGCAGGGCTGTCCATAAATCCGTAAGAGTAAGAGGGGGCAGAGACCTCTTCTGAACAGCACGTTGCAAGGCCTTCCAGATATGCTCAATACTGTTCATGTCTGGGGAGGTTGGTATCCAGAGGAAATGTTTAAACTGAGAAGAGTGTTCCTGGAGCCACTCTCTAGCAATTATGGACATGTAGGGTGCCGCATTGTCCTGTTGGAATTGCACAAGTCCTTCTGAATGCACGATGGACTTGAATGGATGTAGGTAATCAGACAGGATGTTTACGTACGTGTCACCTGTCGGAGTCGTATCTAGATGCATCAGGGGTGCCATATCACCCAACTGCACTCACGCCACATCATTACAGAGCCTGGAACGGTCCCCTGCTGACATGGATTCATGACGTTGTCTCCATCCCCGTACACGTCCATCCGCTAGATACAATTTGAAACTATATTCGTCCGACCAGACAACATGTTTCCAGTCATCAACAGTCTGAAGGCGATGTTGACGGGCCAAGGCGAAGCTAAAGCTTTGTGTCTTGCAGTCATCAAAGGTACACCAGTGGGCCTTCGGCTCCGAAAGCCCATATCAATGATGTTTCGTTGAATGGTTCGCACACTGATTGATGGCCCAGCATTGAAATCTGCAGAAAATTTCAGAAGGGTTGCACCTCCGTAACGTTGAACGATTCTCTTCAGTCGTCGTTGGTCCCATTCTTGCACGATTTTTTCCGGTAGCAGCGACGTCGGAGATTTGATGTTTTACAGGATTCCTGATATACAGGGTACACTCGTAGAATGGTCGTACGGGAAAATCCCCACTTCATCGCTACCTCTAAGATGCTCTGCCCCATCGTTCGTGCGCCGATTATAGCACCACATTAAAACTCACTTAAATCTTGACAGCCTGCCATTGTAGAACAGTAACTGACATAACAACTGTGCCAGACACTTATTGACTATTAGAGGCGTTGCCGACCGCAGCGCCGTATTCTGCCTATTTACATATCTTTGTATTTGAATACGCATGCCTATACCAGTTTCTTTGGGTGCTTCAGTGTAATAAGTAATTTGTACTAAACTAACTTTTATTACAATCTAAATAACTTATCTTTACGAGAGCGAAAAACTCGGATGCCTGTGCTGGCTCAGAGAAAAGGGCACGAAGCATTGTCTGAAGAGGAGAGATGTCCTAGAGATGGAGGAAATTATATGGTAATTTGTGTCAACCAAAGAAGAAATGTAATGACGTCTCCAGTGAAAGTGAGAGTATTCCTGGAACACATCAACATCTGAAGGACGCGTAAACAGTTTCCTCTTGAACATTACAGATCTCCAACAACCTTACAGACAAATAATTCACTATGGCAGTGAGCGTGACTCATACCTGAGGAATCTGAGAAGAATAAACCGAAAATCGAGCAATGCTTGTCAGTGTGCTACGGGAGTGCAACAGACAATCAGTTCAAATGGTTCAAATGGCTCTGAGCACCATGGGACTCAACTGCTGTGGTCATAAGTCCCCTAGAACTTAGAACTACTTAAACCTAACTAACCTAAGGACAGCACACAACATCCAGCCATCACGAGGCAGAGAAAATCCCTGACCCCGCCGGGAATCGAACCCGGGAACCCGGGCGTGGGAAGCGAGAACGCTACCGCACGACCACGAGATGCGGGCTCAATCAGTAATGAGAGGTGACTATAGTAATTTCTTCCAGGAACAGACATTCCCTATAATACTGAGAGAAGAAAGGCTATGGCACAAATTTAATGAAGAAGGATATGAGGTACAGCCACTGCAGGAACTGAAGTAATCGCCTCACAAGAATCTTCATAAGAAAAACAAACCACTCGTGGGTAGATGAGACGTTTATGGGCCCAATAGAGGAACAGAGGATAATCAACACGAAGAATGCGTTGTGTAAGGAGTTTGCGAGACACGGTGCTTCTAGCATGCGGCGAGCCCCCAAATGATTGCAGGTTTTGTCGCCGGACGAGTCGTGGAGTGTTAACTGTAAGAATGGCAACACCGAATCTGCATTTGGCTAACTGACACCTCGATTTCACTTTGTGTGTGCTGGAGACATACGCAGTCTCGTGGGTAGGCGCAAGTATGAATAATAACAACGAAACATGGGAAGCCTGTTGCTCGTTTAGCATTAACAGGATTACTAAATTTATCTTCCGTTTACGGAAACTACTCAATGAAGTTCATTTTTAAATTTTACTATTGTATGTATTAATTTTGTATTAATTGCTTATTAAGTTCAGGAGTACATTTAAAGTTGCAGCAGAGAAACAGATCTTGATGATATGTCATTCAAGCAGGCAATAAAAATACGTATTGTTTGTTAAAATCGAATGACATGTTTAGAAATGTACCAGTAAAATCCCGATCCTTTGAAGAATAGAGTTCCCAAGTGTAAAACAGCTTCGAACGTCTCACTACCGGTACTTGACAAATGAGTTAAAATGTTAAATATTTGCCTTTAAGCACATAAGGGAGAAAAAGTTTAGGAAAGGTTTGACATTAAGGTAATTAGCTTTACATTTTACGCAAAACCTAGTTTCTCACATATATCCTTAGTTATGTGTCGTACAATGCAGGTGAATTAAATAATATATGTTGATACTTTGTGCAAAATGCGTTGCAAATAGAGTTAGTAATAAAGAAGTAATAAACTAAAACAATATGCTTTAAGCTCGAGTTCAACTGTATGAACAGCGAAAATGAAGTAACCGATAACCTCTTTCTTTCATCATTTAGTGGCGGTGTCAGCGAGAAAATGTTTCGTAAAGGTCTGATATTATGTGTATAGTTTCTTGGAAATCGCTAGGTGCTCCCATTCTCAAATACTGGATGAATGACGTCCTTACATTTGGGCGCCGTCAGTTACTCTGCTTCAAGGCAAATACAATTTCTAATTGCAGTACTGGTCTTATTGTACTACATTTATAAGGCCATACCTCTTAAAAAGTAGGTTATGACAGCATTTTAATTTTTTAAGTTGGGTCAATAATTACGCGACTTAGTATTTTTGTTGCCCCTGGACTGCAGGTACTGGGTACTGGATCCCGGTATAACGTTTTAGTAATACAGATTTCTGCAGTTGCATTAAGGGTGGGCACTATTCAGAGCTACTTGATTACTAGTGGAACAAAGTACACAGGCATATACATAATATAACCAGCAGGGGGAAGGGGAACTGTAGAAAACGTTACACATTAATGGAGCATCGTTGAATTGCATGTAACACCAACTATGGTCAAATAATTCTAAATGTGAAAGGAGTTCACACGGAATGAGTTTATTTTTATTTTTCATGTTATGGACTCATATGAATAGCTACGTCATGCATAGAACATCCTTTTTTCAATATTGTGTTACCGTTGATGTGGTGTCACCGCCAGGCACCACACTTGCTAGGTGGTAGCTTTTAAATCGGCCGCGGTCCGGTAGTACACGTCGGACCCGCATGTCGCCACTGTCAGTGATCGCAGACCGAGCGCCACCACACGGCAGGTCTCGAGAGACTTACTAGCACTCGCCCCAGTGGTACGGACGACTTTGCTAGCGATGCTACACTGACGAAGACTCTCTCATTTGCCGAGAAGATAGTTAGCATAGCCTTCAGCTACGTCAATGGCTACGACCTAGCAAGGCGCCATTAACAGTATCTAGTGAAACATGTACCGTGGTTCAAAATGGTTCAAATGGCTCTGAGCACTATGGGACTCAACATCTGAGGTCATCAGTCCCCTAGAACTTAGAACTACTGAAACCTAACTAACCTAAGGACATCACACACATCCACGCCCGAGGCAGGATTCGAACCTGCGACCGTAGCAGTCACGCGGTTCCGGACTGGCCTAGAACCGCAAGGCCACCGCGGCCGGCACATGTACCGTCAAGAGCGATGTACACCAATTATGGATTAAAGTTAAGTATTTCAGCAGCTACGTACTTTTCTTTATAGCATTCGTTACGTATCCTGTTTCAGACCTCACGCCAGCCTGCGTGAGTTTAAACGCGTGCATTTCGGCCTCCTCTCTCCACACAGTGTTGGCTAATCTGCCAACACTACAGTTGATATAGAGTTTTACCTCTGTTAGAATACATTCCGTGTGAATGCTAACTGCTTTAAAACACAATGTGACACAACGTGTTGATCTTTTTGGAAATATGGAAACTCAAATGTCCGAAGTCTGTATGAACACCCACATCTACACGTCTATCAAACAGCCATGAGTAGTCTGCATCTGGTTTTGCGCATTCATTTCAATAATGTCTATATAGAGATAGTTTGCATTCGGAAAAGCTGGCTGTATCTGCGTAGTGATGAAGAGACTGCTTCCAAGTACTAAAACTTTACGTGGTTTGGTGACAGTGAAATAGAAGAAAAGTTCTAAGCTAGTGGTAGAAAGATACGAGAAATGGGCTACACTTACAAAATCAAATGTAATGCCCAGAGACTGAATCCAACCAACAAGTTACATGCAAAATAGTAAATAAATTTTCTAATGAAAACTAAGATTAACCTTTTTACTTACAGTAAAATAGTGACATCAAAGTAAAAGTTACGTCTCGACATGTCATGAGATGATGCAATATAAGAACTCACCGAGGGCAGCAATAACGAAACACTTCATGTCTGTAGTGGTCAGCTGGCTGTGTAGGCACGCCGCCCTGTCTGTTTGCGTTATATAGGGAGTGCCATTAGTGCCGGCATTTGTTTCCAGATTCCCTAACTGCCACCTTGTGACCTTGAATTAGCTCGACAGTGGGACACACACAGCCATCTTATACATATCTAACCGCAGACATAGTGCTAATTGTACTGCCACTGTAGTTTCTGGACCTTCAATCTTTCATATACATGGTCGACGTGAACCGTAATTATTATCACATTAGCCAAAAGAAGCTTTCTAGCATTCTAATTTCTGGGAAGTGACAACGTAAATATCCTCAGGGAATATCGGGACATCATTCCTAACGATCTGTTTTTCTTGATGATGGCGGTCAGGAAGTGAGATACGTCTATTTTTGGAGCTAGCTAAATCTCTTTCATACTCTGGCACTAAAGTCTCAGATACTTCTTCAGCACAGTTTAACAAGTGCAGAGAGGACAAGAAACAGCGAAGTGTGTCTGACCGTAATACTGTACTCAATTACAGACGTGTCCACAATGTTGTACAGTTTTCGCCACAAACTAAATACAATGAAGTCAGAGAATACGGATGTTTCTGTGAAGTGGCGAAGGGCATGTTTCTCAGTCAAATGTCCCTCTCTCCAAAGTGTCAAGAGAGGTCTTAATCCAAAGAGAAACTGGTAGTCACATGCAGAGAAATTGAAATGGTCGCTATGTATTCTCGAAGTACGGTTTTACAATAAGGTAGTGAGAGACTGCAATCATTCATCCAATATTTTTGGCATTCATCCGCATGCATAGTCTTTTTACAAATCCTTGACTTTGTCTGTGACCATGGAAGCGATGTAAAGCAGCTGATGAAATGTTACAAAAACGCTGAAAGAACAGCTCACATTTTGGCATAATCCATAACAAAGAATAATTTATCTCTCATTGGTATTAACAACATATAGTCGTCCCTCTTTGAAAGGCAGCCACATCGCGTGGTCAAATTCTTCTTACTTTCTTTCCATCAGCAGACTGCTCGCGTTATAATTCAGTATCGTAACTGCGTAAGATTTTGTTCAGAAACTGTACATCTTTAAAGTACGTGAGACACCTACTTCAGGATGAAATACGTTTTTGGATGGTAAGTAGAGGTGGCTAATAATTAAAGGCATATGAAAAATACATTTTTGTTTGTCATATATGGTAATACGTGACACATTATTAAAACAGTGACTTAAGTGAAGTCTTCCATTGTGTGAAAACAATCAAACATGGTTTTGAAACTATTTCAGGCGTAAAAACGCACGTGTTACATTCACCCAGGTTTCTGCATCAGGACTTGTACCTACATCAAATAAGTTGTATCATAGAACGAAAGTAACGTAAGTCCGCATCGCGTAGGAATGCGTCTAGTTTTCAGCCTTTCTGCTCATCCTCCTCCATTAACCGCTGACAGCCTATGACATTTATTCTCTTTCCGAGCGTCTAGCCGCGACCTGCTCCTAGATGGGGAGAAACACTCTCCAGCATGCTGTACTGTTGCCGTACATCGCGACAACCAAATTATTCAACTGTGGTGGGTTTTTTTTTATCAGTATGCATGTGGATATCTATCTGAAAAAGTTTTAGTGCATTAAAGAAAAAATCTCAGATAACTTACAACTATTTCAAATGTGATTCTGAAGGCGTAACTCTTATTGTTGACATTTGGAGACACAAGAATAGACTGCAGAAACCTGTGGTGTTGGCAAGAACAGTGTAGAGAGAATTGGTAACGAAAATGTCAGAGCTGTAGAAACCTTAGAAAATGTTGGTTTCGTGTCGCCTGGAAAGCATCGACATCGCAAGAAACCTGTAACATTAATGGATGCTTTTGACAATGATGTTTTAAAGTGCTCCGTGTGAATGGTGAGTTTCAGATATGTTAATGAGTTCTTGCCGGCCGAAGTGGCCGTGCGGTTAAAGGCGCTGCAGTCTGGAACCGCAAGCCCGCTACGGTCGCAGGTTCGAATCCTGCCTCGGGCATGGATGTTTGTGATGTCCTTAGGTTAGTTAGGTTTCACTAGTTCTAAGTTCTAGGGGACTAATGACCTCAGCAGTTGAGTCCCATAGTGCTCAGAGCCATTTGAACCATTTTTTGAACTGAGTTCTTCGTTGAAATAAGTGACGTAGGTGAAGCATGAACCACATCCCTTGTGAAGGTGCACCATACAAGACAAGCAGGTAGACCAACAGTGTATTACCTTGATGAAACATGGGTGAATCAGAATCATTCCAGAAATACCCGCTGGAAAGTGACTGATGGTGCTGGCGGTTTTAAAGTTTCTCTAGGAAGAGGTTCTTGGGTAATTATTCTGCATGCTAACTCTTCTTCTGATCTTGTTCCTGGGAGTAGACTTGTGTTTAGGTGAAAGAAAAATATCGTTCTTGTGAAACACAACTAGCTCTTTACTCACACAGTGTTAAGTGCTATCGACAAGTATTCAAAATTGATTCCGTATATCTAGATTTCCAGAAGGCTTTTGCCACTGTACCTCACAAGCGACTTATAATTAGTTTGGAATATCGTTCCAGTTATGTGACTGGATTTCTTGTCAGAGAGGTCACAGCTCGTAGCAATTGACGGTAAGCTATCGAGTAAAACAGAAATGATTCCTGGCGTTCCCCAACGTAGTGTTAAAGGACCTCTGCTGTTCCTTATCTGTATAAATGATTTAGGAGAAAATCTGAGCAGCCATGTTAGGTTGTTTGCAGATGATGCTCTGGTTTATCGTCTGGTCA
Organism: Schistocerca nitens; assembly: GCF_023898315.1. NCBI lineage: Eukaryota > Metazoa > Arthropoda > Insecta > Orthoptera > Acrididae > Schistocerca > Schistocerca nitens. Next base: position 76,709,654 of record NC_064621.1, on the reverse strand, counting down.
AATAATGAGAAAAAAACTAACGGACTTTAATCCCTAGACGGTCGCTGTGGTCGAGCGGTTCTAGGCGTTTCAGTCTGGAACCACGAGACGGCTACGGTCGTAGGTTCGAATCCTGCCGCGGGCATGGATGTGTGTGATGTCCTTATGTTAGTTTGGTTTAAGTAGTTCTACGTTCTAGGGGACTGATGACCGCAGCAGTTGAGTCCCATAGTGCTCAGAGCCATTTGAACCACATTTTAATTCCTACTCCAAATTTTTCTTTGGTTCAAAAAAAAAATGGCTCTGAGCACTATGAGACTTAACTTCTGAGGTCATATAGTCTGCGGCCGCGAGCTCGGCTCCAGTTCACCACCGGCAATGGAGGGCGAAGCTCTGACAATGCCAGCCACTCGTGCTGGCGGAACGTCAGTAAAATCATCAGACGAACGTCGGCCGAAGAACCCGAGACAGAAGCAAATAGGCAGTTTGTCATTAAGGCCTTGCTGTGTTGGTGCTGCGAACGGCTGTAAGCGAGGAGTAAGCTGCTGCTGCCATATTTACTGAGGACGTGGAACTGAACTGTGTGGCTTAATGATGATGGTCTCGTCTTGGGTAAAATATTTCAGGGCAAAATAGTCACTGTTTCTCATCACTGGGTGGGGACTACTCAGGAGAATGTTGTAATCAAGAAAACTGTAACTGGCATACTAAGGACCGGAGAAAGACAGGTTACGAGGGGACATCAGAGAGTACAGGTTCAGCCTAAATAATTCATTGGGTTACAAAGCACTGTTTATTGACAAGTATGTCACGCGATGTACAAAGGCGGGTGGGACATGAAAACGTAGATACACTCACCAAGTTTAAAACGCCCACCTCGTGGCTCACATGCACGCTAGGTGGCAGGCCTGTGACGGTACTGCACAAGATGGCGGCAATCCCGCTGAAGAATTTTTTCATGTTACAATATGCGAAATGTTCGTCGGTTACAACTTTTGTTCGTAAATACGGGCAAACTGTACTGGTCGTCATTAGTTCGCAGTTTCGTGATACTGCTTGTCTGTGTAAGTCCAAAAAGCACAGGCAACTCCATGTCTCAAAGGAAACCGTGGAGCACGTGAGGCAGAAGTTTATGCGCAGTGCACAAAAATCAAGCTCTCGTGCAAGCCATCGACTGCAGATTCCACAGAAAACTGTGTGGAATGTTTTGCGGTGATGTTTGTATTTCAAATCATACCGTTTGCAACACCTGACTTCCGAAGATTGTGTCCACCGACTAGAGTTTTGTAGCGTAGTGCAGCAAGCTATGCATGTTGGTGATGGCATTGCAGGAATATTGATATTCAGCAACAAACCAAGTTTCCTTCTGTCGGGAAACATGAATCGTCATAACGCAAGGCTTGCTGAACTACCGCGTGCCTCTGTGGAGCTGGAAAAGGATTCGTCAAAAGTAAGTGTTTTCTGTGCCGTATTGAAGACAAAATATTTTCTTCGTCGAGCAGATTGTGACAGTTTCCATGTACCTGCGTTATGTCCCAATTACGGTTGTTGCTTCAGCTGACGGCTAATTCCTCCACTTTGATTTTTCAACACGACGGGGCGCCACCACAATGGAGCACAATTTACCGTACCTTTCTCAACAGAGAACTGCCACATCGCTGGATGGGGCGCGACGGTCTAGGTGATGTTCGTCTGTTGCCTTGCAACCCGAGGACGCCAGATCTCACGCCATATGATTCTTTCCTGTGGAGTTATGTTGAGGACCAAGTTTATACACTTCCAATGCCAGAAACGCTGCAAGAACTGCAGGAACGCAACACTGCTTTTGTGATAGACATTGACAGAAACATTCCAATGGACGTATGGCTGTAACTGGATTACCGTTTGGATACGTGCGGGGTGGCCAAGGGCGCGCACGGTGAACAATTGTACAAGGTAACAGGATCTTGGTGTGTGTACTTATCATATCATGTGTCACCTACCTTTTTGCGTCGCACACATATGAATAAACCGTGCTTTTAAACCCGATACATCACTTAGGCTATCCCACTGTTATGGCGAGCCAAGTAACTTTTATTGAATGCTGCACTACAATTCAAAGTGACAAAGACACAGGAAAATACACTCCTGGAAATGGAAAAAAGAACACATTGACACCGGTGTGTCAGACCCACCATACTTGCTCCGGACACTGCGAGAGGGCTGTACATGCAATGATCACACGCACGGCACAGCGGACACACCAGGAACCGCGGTGTTGGCCGTCGAATGGCGCTAGCTGCGCAGCATTTGTGCACCGCCGCCGTCAGTGTCAGCCAGTTTGCCGTGGCATACGGAGCTCCATCGCAGTCTTTAACACTGGTAGCATGCCGCGACAGCGTGGACGTGAACCGTATGTGCAGTTGACGGACTTTGAGCGAGGGCGTATAGTGGGCATGCGGGAGGCCGGGTGGACGTACCGCCGAATTGCTCAACACGTGGGGCGTGAGGTCTCCACAGTACATCGATGTTGTCGCCAGTGGTCGGCGGAAGGTGCACGTGCCCGTCGACCTGGGACCGGACCGCAGCGACGCACGGATGCACGCCAAGACCGTAGGATCCTACGCAGTGCCGTAGGGGACCGCACCGCCACTTCCCAGCAAATTAGGGACACTGTTGCTCCTGGGGTATCGGCGAGGACCATTCGCAACCGTCTCCATGAAGCTGGGCTACGGTCCCGCACACCGTTAGGCCGTCTTCCGCTCACGCCCCAACATCGTGCAGCCTGCCTCCAGTGGTGTCGCGACAGGCGTGAATGGAGGGACGAATGGAGACGTGTCGTCTTCAGCGATGAGAGTCGCTTCTGCCTTGGTGCCAATGATGGTCGTATGCGTGTTTGGCGCCGTGCAGGTGAGCGCCACAATCAGGACTGCATACGACCGAGGCACACAGGGCCAACACCCGGCATCATGGTGTGGGGAGCGATCTCCTACACTGGCCGTACACCACTGGTGATCGTCGAGGGGACACTCAATAGTGCACGGTACATCCAAACCGTCATCGAACCCATCGTTCTACCATTCCTAGACCGGCAAGGGAACTTGCTGTTCCAACAGGACAATGCACGTCCGCATGTATCCCGTGCCACCCAACGTGCTCTAGAAGGTGTAAGTCAACTACCCTGGCCAGCAAGATCTCCGGATCTGTCCCCCATTGAGCATGTTTGGGACTGGATGAAGCGTCGTCTCACGCGGTCTGCACGTCCAGCACGAACGCTGGTCCAACTGAGGCGCCAGGTGGAAATGGCATGGCAAGCCGTTCCACAGGACTACATCCAGCATCTCTACGATCGTCTCCATGGGAGAATAGCAGCCTGCATTGCTGCGAAAGGTGGATATACACTGTACTAGTGCCGACATTGTGCATGCTCTGTTGCCTGTGTCTATGTGCCTGTGGTTCTGTCAGTGTGATCATGTGATGTATCTGACCCCAGGAATGTGTCAATAAAGTTTCCCCTTCCTGGGAAAATGAATTCACGGTGTTCTTATTTCAATTTCCAGGAGTGTATTTTTCAGTATAGACAGCAAGTCTTTGTTCACAAAGTTCGGAACATTCAGTTAATCGTCCAGTTCCCCAAAGACGAAAATCCTTTCCTTTGTCACAGGGACACTCGAGAACCTCATCGTCTGAAAACCTGCGATTGGTACGAATCATTTCCTCGACTGCTCAGACATTTTCTTCGATCGTCGATGTCAATGTCCATGCTTGCCCATCAGCATCACTTTCGTTTGTCGGGCATTGGTGATTCTGTTGGTATATTTCAGTACAGTTGAACGTGACATTGCATTTTATCCATATACCACCAAAATTTCATGGTGAATCTCTGTAGAATCTGTGTACTTTTGTTTGCTGATACATCGTTACTATTCAAAAAAGTGAAGATGTCCTCCAAAGATCAGTATACCAGCTGAACGAAATTTGTAAGAAGGACATCTTTAAAATTTATAGAAACAAAACAGGTTTCATGAAGTTATACACTGTTGATCCAAGTCTTTTCCTGTATAGTGCTACTTTATAAGGGATGAGGCTCGTGCTGCACCTACGTCACTTCCTTCAACTAAATACTCTGTACTTAACATATTTGCCGGCCGTGGTGGTCTAGCGGTTCTAGGCGCGCAGTCCGGAAACGCGCGACTGCTACGGTCGCAGGTTCGAATCCTGCCTCGGGCATGGATGTGTGTGATGTCCTTAGGTTAGTTAGGTTTAAGTAGTTCTAAGTTCTAGGGGACTGATGACCACAGATGTTAAGTCCCATAATGCTCAGAACCATTTGAACCATTTGAACTTAATATATTTGAAACACACCATTCACAGGGAGCACTTTAAAACATCGTTGTCAAAACCATCCACTCGTGTTACGGGTTTCTTGTGATGTCGATGCTTTCCAGGCGACATGAAACCAACATTTGCTAAGGTTTCTACATATCTGACATTTGGTTGCCAACATAACATGCTTCTGCTGTCCGTTCTTGTGTCTTCAAATGTCAACAGTAGGAGTGGCGCCTTCAGATTCACGTTTGAAAAGGTGATAAGTAATCTGACATTTTTTCTTCAATCGCATTAAGACGTTTGCAGATACACATTCACATGTATTAAAAAAAAAAAAAAAAGAAAACAGCAGTTGAACAATTTCGTTGTCGCGATGTACCGCAAGAGTGCAGCATACTGGATGTTTCTCGCCGTCTAAGCTTAACTCACTGCTAGCGCTAGGAAACAGAACGAATGTCATTCTCTGCCAGCGATTAATGGAGGGAGAGTAAGCAGAAAGGTGAAAACTCGGCCGCCATCCTAGGTGTTGTGGTCTTTAGTCCCTTTCGTTCTAAGGTATAACTTGTCTGATGTAGGTACAAGTCCTGACGCAGAAAGTGCTTCAACCTGGGTAAATGTAACACGGACGTTTTTACTCCTGAGAGCTTCAAGACCTTCTTTGATTATTTTCACGAAATGAAAGACTTCACTTAACTCGCTGTTTTAATACTTTGTCACGTATTATCATAGATGACAGACAAAAATGTACTCTTTGTATGTCTTGTATTATTAGCCAATTCTACTTACCATCCAAAAACGTATTTCATCCTCAAGTAGGTGTCTCACGTACTTTAAAAATGTATTATTTCGCACAAACACTTACGCAGTTACAGTACTGACTCATAATTGGTAAGCAGTTGGTGATGGAAAGGAAGTAAGAATAATTTGACCACGCGATGTGGCTGCCTTTCAAAGAGGGACGACTGTATGTTGTTAATACCAATGAGAGCTAATTATTCTTTGTTATTGATTACGCCAAAATGTGCGCTCTTCTTTCAGAGTTTTTAAAGCATTTCATCAGCTGCTTTACATCGATTCCGTAGTAACAGATAAACGCAGGAACTTGTAAAAGACTAAGAATGCGGGAGAAACCCAAAAATACTGGATGAATGATTCCGCTCTCTCACTATCCTATCGTAAAAAATACTTCAAGAACATGTAGCATCCATATCAGTTTCGCCCGCATCTCGTGGTCGTGCGGTAGCGTTCTCGCTTCCCACTCCCGGGTTCCCGGGTTCGATTCCCGGCGGGGTCAGGGATTTTCTATGCCTCGTGATGGCTGGGTGTTGTGTGCTGTCCTTAGGTTAGTTAGGTTTAAGTAGTTCTAAGTTCTAGGGGACTTATGACCACAGCAGTTGAGTCCCATAGTGCTCAGAGCCATTTGAACCATTTGAACCATATCAGTTTCACTGCACGTGACTACCACTTTCTGTTTGGATTAAGGCCTCTCTTGATACTTTGGAGAAGTGACATTTGATCGAGAAACATCAGTATCCTTTGATTGCATTGTACACTACTGGCCATTAAAATTGCTACACCAAGAAGAAATGCAGATGATAAACGGGTATTCACTGGACAAATATATTATACTAGAACTGACATGTGATTACATTTTCACACAATTTGGGTGCATAGATCCTGAGAAAACAGTACCCAGAACAACCACTCTGGCCGTAATAACTGATACGCCTGGGCATTGAGTCAAACAGAGCTTGGATGGCGTGCACATGTACAGTTGCCCATGCCGCTTCAACGCGATACCACAGTTCATCAAGGGTAGTAAGTGGCGTAATATGACGATCAAGTTGCTCGGCCACCATTGACCAGACGTTTTCAGTTGGTGAGAGATCTGGAGAATGTGCTGGCCAGGGCAGCAGTCGAACATTTTCTGTATCCAGAAAGGCCCGCACAGAACCTGCAACATGCGGTCGTACATTGTCGTGCTGAAATGTAGGGTTTTGCAGGTATCGAATGAAGGGTAGAGCCACGGGTCGTAACACATCTGAAATGTAACGTCCACTGTTCAAAGTGCCGTCAATGCGAACAAGAGGTGACCGAGACGTGTAACCAATGGCACCCCATACCATCACGCCGGGTGATACGCCAGTATGGCGATGACGAATACACGCTTCCAATGTGCGTTCACCGCGATGTCGCCAACCAGGGATGCGACCATCATGATGCTGTAAACAGAAACTGGATTCATCCGAAAAAATGACGTTTTGCCATTGGTGCACCCAGGTTCGTCGTTGAGTACAACATCGCAGACGCTCCTGTCTGTGGTGCAGCGTCAAGGGTAGCCGCAGCCATGGTCTGCGTGCTGATAGTCCAAGCTGCTGTAAAAGTCGTCGAACTGTTCGTGCAGATGGTTGTTGTCTTGCAAACGTCCCCATCTGTTGACTCAGAGATAGAGACGTGGCTGCACTATCCGTTACAGCCATGCGGATAAGATGCCTGTCATCTCGACTGCTAGTGATATGACGCCGTTGGGATCCAGCACGGCGTTCCGTATTACCCTCCTGAACCCACCGATCCCATATTCTGCTAACAGTCATTAGATCTCGACCAACGCGAGCAGCAATGTCGCGATACGATAAACCGCAATCGCGACAGGCTACAATCCAACCTTTATCAAAGTCGGAAACGTGATGGTACGCATTTCTCCTTACACGAGGCATCACAACAACGTTTGACGAGGCAACGCCAGTCAACTGCTGTTTGTGTATGAGAAATCGGTTGGAAACTTTCCTCATGTCAGCACGTTGTAGGTGTCGCCACCGGCGCCAGCCTTTTGTGAATGCTCTGAAAAGCTAATCATTTGCATAGCACAGCATCTTCTTGCTGTCGGTTAAATTTTGCGTCTGTAGCACGTCATCTTCGTGGTGTAGCAATTTTAATGGTCAGTAGTGTATTTAGTTTGTGGCCAAAGCTGTGCATCATTGTGGATACGTCTTGATTGTAATCGAGTACAGTCTCATGGTCAGACACACTTCGCTCTTTCTTGTCCTGATTTTACCTGTTAAATTGTGCTGCAGAATTTTGCTCCAGAAATGTCGCAGACTTTAGTGCCGGAGTATCAAAGAGATTTAGCTTGCTCAAAAGTGGACGCATCTTACTACTCGAAGCTCATCGTCAGGAAAAACAGATCGTTAGAAATGTTGTACCGATATTCCCAGAGGATACCTACGTTGTCGCTTCTGCGAAATTAGAATGCTAGGAATCTGCTTTTGTCTAAAATGGTAATAATTACAGTTTTCTTCGACCATGTACATGAAATACTGGAGGTTCATAAACTATAGCGGCAGTACAATTTGCACTATGTCTCCGGCTAGAGATGTGTAAGATGGTCGTATGTGTCCCACTGTCGAGCTAATTCAAGGTCACAGGTAGCAGCCGGGGAATCTGGAAACAGATAACACAGATGACTTTGACTGTGACCGGGGGACTTCCAGCACTAATGGCACTCCCTATATAACGCATCACACAGATCGGCGTGCCTACAGAGCCAGCTGACCACTGCCGACATGAAGTATTTCGTTATTGCCGCCCTCGGTGAGTTCCTATATTGCATCATCTCATCTCATGTCTTCGTCACTTGGCAAATTCGAGACGTAGTTTTTATTCTGATATCTCCGTTTTAACGTAAGTAAAGCGGTTATTCTTAGTTTTCAATAGAGAATTTCTTTACTGTTTCGCAAGTAATTTGTTGGTTGGATTCAGTCTCTGAGCACTACCAAATACATATGATTTTGTAACTATAGCCCGTTTCTCGCATTTTTCTACCACTAGCTCATCACTTTTATTTCACCTATCGCCGAACCTCCACGTAAGGCTTTTGTACTTGGAATCAGGCTCTTCAGCACTACACCGATACATCCAGCTTTTCTGAATGCAGAGTGTATCAGGGTCTAAGCAGCTGCAGCTGGTTTGGAGCATTCACTTCCATAACCTCTTACACGGACGTATACTATGCTGTGGTGCAACAGAACGCAAACTTATTTTACTTGACGTTGAGATCATGAGTACTCTTGGCTGTGTGACAAACCTGTAGATATGGTTAAAAGTGTTCATACAGACGTGGGAGATAACAGTTTCTTTACTTCTAAAAAACATCAGCATGTTGCTGATGCCTTAAAGCAGTTGGTATTTGCATGGAATGTATTCTAACAGAGGTAAAACTCTGTATCAACAACGAGACAATATTTAAAAAAGGATATTCTGTGCTTGACTTAAGTATACATACGAGTCCATAAAATTAAAAACAAAAAGATAGTTAAATTGTTCGGTGTGTGCTCCTTTCGCATTTAGAATCATTTGACCAGTTGGTGTTACATGCAAGCCAACGATGCTCCATTAATGTGTGACCTTTTACCCAAAAAAAAAAAAAATGGTTCGAATGGCTCTGAGGACTATGCGACTTAACTTCTGAGGTCATCAGTCGCCTAGAACTTGGAACTAATTAAACCTAACTAACCTAAGGACATCACACACATTCATGCCCGAGGCAGGATTCGAACCTGCTACCGTAGCGGTCGCCCGTAGCGCCTAGAACTACACGGCCACTCCGGCCGGCCCTTTTACACAATTCCCCTTCCCCATGCTAGTTATGTTACATAGACGCCTGTTTACTTTGTTCCATTAATAATCAAATAGCTCTGAACAGTCCGCACTTTTGATGTAACTGCAGACCATCCATATTACTAAAACGCCAGACTGGGATCCAGCACCCAGTACCAGCAGAACAGGGGTACAAAATTACGATTTTCAATATTTCGCGTAATTATTGACCGAATTTAAAAAATTAAAATGCTGCCATAACCTACTTTTTAAGACGTATAACTTTATGTTATAAATTTAACAAAATTAGACCAGTACTGCAGTTGGGCGGCGCCCAAATGCAAGAAGTTCGTTAATCCAGTATTTGAGAATGAGAGGCCTTCGTGTCATCCAACAAATTATACACATAGTTTCAAACCTTTACGAATCATTTTTTCGCTGATACCACCACAAAATGATGAAAGGAAAAAAGTTTATCTTTACTACATTTGCTCTGATCGTACTGTCGAACTTGAACATAAAGCGTGACGTTTTAATTTACTACTCCTTTACTACTAACCGTATTCACAACGCATTTTATATACGGTATCAACATATATAATTTAATCTACCTGCATTGTACGGCACAAAGTTTAGAAGGCATGACGTCATAAACAGTGAGATGCGTGAAAAAATAACCTTTCCGTAAAATGGAACGCAATTTACCCCGTTTATATTCATACAGTGTTTCATTATGAGAGCACTTCGCGACTTCCAGCAAACTGTAAGCATAATATCAAACATTTCCTAAGCTTATTCTTCTTTACATGCCTAAAGGCAAATATGTAACACTTTAACTCATTTGTAAAGTACTGCTAGCCAGACGTTTGAAGCTGTTTTACAGTTGGGAGCTCGATTCTTCAAAGAGTCGGGGTTTTACCGTTACATTTCTAAACATGTCATTCGATTTTAACAAACAATGCGTATTTTTATTGCCTGCTTGAATGTCATATCAAGGACAGTTTCTCTGCTGCAACTTGAAATGTACTCCTGAACTTAATAAGCAATTAATACAAAATTAATAAATACAATAGTAAAATTTAAAAATGAACTTCATTGAGTAGTTACCGTAAACGGAAGATAAATATAGTAATCATGTTAATGCTAAACGAGCAACAGGCTTCCCATGTTTCGTTGTTATTATTCATACTTGCGCCTACCCACGAGACTGCGTATGTCTCCAGCACACACAAAGTGAAATCGAGGTGTCAGTTAGCCAAATGCAGATTCGGTGTTGCCATTCTTACAGTTAACACTCCACGACTCGTCCGGCGACAAAACCTGCAATCATTTGGGGGCTCGCCGCATGCTAGAAGCACCGTGTCTCGCAAACTCCTTACACAACGCATTCTTCGTGTTGATTATCCTCTGTTCCTCTATTGGGCCCACAAATGTCTCATCTACCTACGATGTGGTTTGTTTTTCTTATAAAGTTTTTGTGAGGCGGTTACCTCAGTTCCTGCTGTGGCTGCACATCATTTCCTTCTCCTTCTTCATAAAATTTATGCCATAGTCTCTCTTCACTCAGTATTATATGGAATGTCTGTTTCTGGAGGACATTACTATCATCAGCTCTCACTACTGACTGTCTGTTGTACTCCCATACCACACTAACATGTATTGCTCGATTTTCGATTTATTCTTTTCAGATACCTCAGGTACGAGTCACGCTCACTGTGATAGCGAATTAGTTGTCTGTAGGGCTGCATGTATTTTAAACGAGATTGTTCTCTAAAGTTCAAGAGGAAACTGTATAGCCCTTCTGTTGTTCGTCTGAGGAATACTCTTACTTTCACTGGAGACGATATTAATTTTCTTCTCTAGGACATTTCCCTTCTTTAGCCAATGCTCCGTGTACTTCTTCCAAGTTGGCAGCCCTGCGCCAGGCGAGTCATTGGAGTCTTTGTACTCTCCTAAAGATAAGCTATTTATATAGTAATAATAGTTAGTTTAGTACAAATTACTCATTAAATACGTGCATTAGTGCGTTTTTAAACTTACTATTAAACGTATTCCATTTCTTTACGTATTAGTCCAGAAAACGCGAAAAGATCGTAAGGTCGGCTTGTAATGGCTTACGTCTTGGCACAATTAACCAGCTTAACTGTCCCATAAGTTGCGTAAATCTTAAGTTGTTTGATTTACAATATTTCGCACTAGTCGGTTGTTTACGTGCAGCTTGCGTACCATAAAGTTTTCATTCCGTTGTAATTAAAATGATTTAACGGATACTGCAATTGAGTGAGTGCTAAGTTCTTGCTCTAAGCTGAAATAAGTACCTTTTTACGTTACGTCATACGCCTGAAGGGCCAACCTGTAGGCGCAATTTTTGCTGCTCGTAAGTAACTACAATTCGTGTATTGTAAAGTGTGTTAAGTGGTATAATTTTATTTTTAAGCGTGCAACCTGTAGGCCTAATTTTCGCTGCTCATAAGTAACTACAATTCGTGTATTGTAAAGTGTGTTAAGTGGTATAATTTTATTTTTAAGCGTGCTACCTGTAGGCCTAATTTTTGCTGCTCATGCGTAACTACAATTCGTGTATTGTAAAGTGGCTTAAGTGGTATAATTTTTTTTAAGCGTGCAATCTGTGTTGCAATGCGTGATAAGCAGGATAGTCAAAAAGGGAGCTGTAAGTGTAGACTATGTTTTGAAATCTCGCTGGGGTGTCTTGTGGAGAGCTAAATGGGGAACTCATCCCATGTAGGTATTGCAAAAAAGAGAGAATTGCTGAGCAGGAGGCAAGGATTTGTACGCTTCGGGCTGTATTAGATTGCACGAAATTTGAGCTAGATAAGTTGAAAGGGGAAAAAGATCTTGGGAACTGGGTAATGGTAACAACTAATGGGCGAAAGGAGGACAACTCTTCAACTTCATCTACATTTCATCTAACACTATCGAATAAATCTAAATTGTTACCTGAAGTAGGAGGAGAAGAGACTTACCCACCGGTAGATCACAGTAGGATCAGCAGACCTCTAGCAAAGAAACTCAGTGTAGGTCGGTACCAAAAGAGAGCAGAAAGAAAAGAGTCTTGCTGCTAGGCAGTGGACTTGTGAGTAGTGTAGCCCATATAGTGGCCACCATCACATATACAAGATCACTGTCGTTACTGGTGTCAGAGGGGTACCTACTTTTAGGTTACAATCAGGATTCAGGCCCACTGTCTTCAAAGAAGTGAAAATAACAGAAAGGCCTACGAAACGCTTAATAATGCACAGATGAGTAAGGTTAGCTTATTTCATCAAAATATTAAAGGATTGAGTACTAAAGTAGAAGAGTTTCTTGTGTGTTTGGAAAATTTAGATAGCTCTGAAAACACAGATATGCTGTGCCTGTCTGAGCACCACATAACCACAGGGTTAGATAAGTTTCATGTAAAATATTACACTATTGCAGCTTACTCATGCAGAAATAGTGCGCGAAAAGTAGGAGTTATTACATACATTAAGATAGGACACAAGTTCAAAAGCATTGAGAGAAGTAGATATTGTAGTGATCAGCATACAGATATGTGGGCTTGTGAGTAACTATATATAGAACCACTCTTCGAAATTTTGAACTATTTATGATGAATCTTTATTCCTTACTGTAATACCTGTCAGACAGTAGCAGGCAGTTAAGTAGCCTATGTTTTGAAATCTCGCTGGGGTGTCTAGTGGAGAGTTAAATGGGGAACTCAATATGGCTCTCCCATGTAGGTATTGCAAAAAAGACGAGAGAATCGCTGAGCGGGAGGAAAGGATTTCTACTCTTCGGGCTGTATTAGATTGCACGAAATTTGAGCTAGATAAGTTGAAAGGGGAAAAAGATCTTGGGAACTGGGTAATGGTAGCAACTATTGGGCGAAAGGAGGACAACTCTTCAACTTCATCTACATGACTTCACTGTAGGTTTTCTAAAGGCTTCTCCTGTGAAAAATTATCTCGAAATCTTATTTGGACCCTACAATTTAATTTCAGTAACAACGCAGCTGGATAAAGACAGTAGGATCCTAATTTATAAAGTTTTCTTTGACTGAAGCTGAAAGGAAGAAAATTACTGTTTATCTGGTAACAAATGCCCTCTTCGATCATGGTGCATAGTAGGTTAGGATAAATAACAAACGTGTTACAATATGGATACTCCTCAGTGGAAATCAGAATGATTAATGACTCCAGGACAAATGTTTTTAACAATGGTTTACAGGAGATGACATGGAATGTAACTAGTAATGAACCAAGTGCTAACATAAAATTCAATCTGTTCCATGTTAAATTCATAACATTATTTGAAGATGGCTTAAACGACACTAAACAACCATTTAAAACACTTAAAACACCATGGATCAATAGAGGGATTAAAGTATTTTGTGAAAGGAGAAGGGAAACGTATCTTTTGGCAATATTAAGTAGGGACCCTGCAGTAGTTATACACTACAAAAACTACTCAAACATACTAAGAAAGGTTAAAAAAATCAGTACTGACAACAGACAGGCTATATGGAATGTAGTGAAATGGGAGACAGGACAACCAGCCACAGAACAGGACATCATCACTACTGAATTAAATGGAAGGACTATAAATGATGATTCACAGGTAGCAAATGCATTTAATAATCATTTCTTAAATATAGTAGGAAGCATAGAGACAAACAAATCAAAAGCAAAATTACAGTCTGATGTTGAAAATCAATTTTCATAAAATTCAATCATGTGAATGTATCACCAACTTCTCTTTCTGAAATTAAGTAAATTATATATTCTCTCAAAAATATAAGCCCATCTGGTTTTGATGGTGTTTCCAATAGAGATTTCAGAACCTCTGTCTGACCATGACGTAATACAGCAAGAATCTTCCTGTATTTCCATCCCTTTTGCAAGTGAATCACCTTCTCTTGTCATTTTTCAGCAGTACATTTACTATTACTAGCTGAAATTTATTGCATAACTCACTTAAACTTTCTCACCTCTCATTCCTTTTACCGAGCCCATACTGTCCCTTAACTCTGTCTTCTGTTCCTTTCCAATCACTCATGATTATTTGATTTTAATCACCATTTTCATACTGAATTACATGTTCAATATTCTCGTAGACTTTCTGTATCTCCTCATTTTCTGCTTGTGACGATGGCACATATACCTGAACTACTAATGTCGGTGTTGATTTGCTGTCGATTCTAGTGAGAACAACAGTATCATTAAACTAGTCAGAGTAACTCATTCTCTGTCCTATCCTCCTATTCATAACGAATGCTAGTTCCACTACATCATCTTCTGTAGCTGTCGATACTCGCCTATATTCATCCAAGCATACATCCTTATACTCTTTCCATTTCACTCCGCTGACCGCCACTAAGTCCAGACTGAGGCTTTGCATCATCCTTTGCAGACTCCCTAGCTTTCCTATTACTGAAAAATCTAAAATTCCACACTCCGACTCGTAGAATGTGGTCTTTTCGTTGGTTATTCAGTCTTTTTCTCATGGTCGCCACTCCCTTGCCAGACTCCTCCCGCAGTTTTGAATAGTTTTACTGTCTGGAATCTTTACCCATTGTAGGGATCATAACGACACTTTCTCAACTAAAGGCCAAAGGTCCTATGGACACACATTATGTTTCTGTAATGGAATTGTTTCCGTTGCCTTCGGCATTCGCACTATTGCAGAAGCGGCGGAAACAAACGCCAAATTTAAAAGAACGCAAAATCCTCAAAACTGGGGAAGTTTTACAGAAGCTCGTAATCTGGCGCCAACTTCAATGCGAGATGGTTTTAATACTTCCCACAACGAAACTCTATCTCGAAATCTGCCAGAAAATCCAAAGAGTCTCTGGTCGTATGTAAAGAACACCAGTGGGAAGACGCAGTCAGTACCTTTACACGCGGTAACAGTGGTGATGTTATTGATGACAGTGCCGCTAAAGCAGGGTTACTAAACATGGTTTTTCGAAATTCCTTCACAAAAGAAGACGTAATAAATATTCCATAATTCGAATCAAGAACAAATGACAACATGAGTAACTTAGAAGTATATAGTAACTTAGAAGTATACAGCAACTTAGAAGTATATAGTGAGTTAGAAGTATATGTAGTCGGTGTAGCGAAGCTGCTTAAAGCACTTAAGAAAGGCAAGACTATTTACCAGTCAAGTTTCTTTCAAACTATGCTGATACAATAGCTCCATACTTGAGCAACCATATACCGTTACAACCGCTCGCTCGTCGAAAGATCGGTACTCAAAGACTGGGAAGTTGCACAGGTCACACCAGTATCCAAGAAAGGAAAACCTCTGTACTACATATCCATATCATTAGCGTCGATATGCAACAGGATTCTGGAACGTATATTGTGCTCGAGCATTAAGAATCACCTCCAAGAAAACGATTTATTGACAAACTGCCAACACGCATTCAGAAAATATTGTTCTTGTGAAACACAACTAGCTCTTTATCCTCACGAAGCAATGAGTGCTGTCGACAGGGACGTCAATTTGATTCAGTATTTTTAGATTTACGGAAGGCTTTGGACACTGTTTCTCACAAGCGACTTCCAATTAAATTGCGTGCCTGTGGAGAATCGTGTCAGTTGTGTGACTGAATTCATAATTTCCTGCTACGAAGGTCACATTTCGTCATAACTGACGGTATGTCATAGAGTGAAACAAAAGTAGTACCTGACGTTCCTCAAGGATGTGTTACAGGCCCTCTGTCGTTACTGATCTACATAAACGATGTAAGAGACAATCTGAGCAGCCCTCTTATATTGTTTGCAGATAGATGATGGTGTCATTTACCGTAATGTTAAGTCATTGGATAATAAAACGAATTGCAAAATGGTTTAGACAAGATATCAGTATGGTGCAAAAAGGGTAGTTGGAATTAAATAAGTATGAAGACATTTGCATTTGCACTAAAAGGAATTCGCTAATTAAAGTTACACGATATGTTACACAAATCTAAAGGCTGTAAAATCAACTAAATGCTTAGGGATTACAATTACGAATAACTTAAATGGGAACGATCACATAGATTATACTGTGGGGAAAGCAAACCAAAGACTGCGATTTATTGGCAGAACATTTAGGAAATGTAACAGATCAACTAAATAGGGTGCTTACACTACGCTTGTCTACCTTGTTCTGGAGCATTGCTATGCAGTGTGGAATCCGCGACAGGTAGAACTGATGGAAGATACCGAAAAAGTTCCAGGTAGGGCAACACGTTTTGTACTATCGTGAAAAAAGGAAGAGAGAGTTACGGATATGAAACACGAATTGGGTTGGCAGTCGTTAGAACAAAAGCATTTTTCTCATTAAATTACAATCACCAACTTTCTCCTCAGAGTGTACAAATAACTAGTCGGCACATACCCACAAAGGGAGAAGTGATCATCATAATAAATTAAGGGGAATCAGAGCTCGCACGGAAAGATTCAAATGTCCAGTTTTCCCGGTTTAAAAGCAGCTTAATGGTGGTTCAGTGAACCCTCTGCCAGGCACCTAACTGAACTGCAAAGCAAACACGTTGATTTAGATTCAAATGCTTTTGATCATCGCTTATTCGTCCGCCTTTCAGGGGCAGTTTCTCACTCCAAGGACAGGAGGTTGTCTATAGCTCTGTGCGCTCCTCCGTTCTCTTTTGCAATACCGTAGGTAGAACAAGAGTGACTTCTTAAGCCACAAGTATAGAACCGATATTTCTGATGATTTTTATGCAAAATTTAAAAACTTGCTGGAACTGAAGTCAGTACCAGCACGCTTTGATTACTAACCAAAGGCTCCACCCCTATACTGTAATATATGTTTGTTTATTATAATGGAATATAGGTGTATATGAGTTTACACTACTATAGGTACATTGGGTAGTAGCGATAGATATTGTCCCTTCATAGCTTCATGTACTTACTAAAGCTTCCTTATTACTCGTACACCAGGCAGAATAATCCTATCACTGTACTTACAATTAAATGTTACGATTGCACTCTCAATTGGCCGACATTCGACAATGGGCGAAGTATCAGAAATACCCTGTGCTGATGGCTGTAGCTCTGGAAATGGAAACATCTGTACCATTCTTATGACTCGACATACTTCTCCAAGTAAAAAAAAAAAAAAATCTTCCATTCCCTTTGCAGCTATCACAATACTCCACGTCAAATCCATACCTTCCTTACGACTGAACATAGTCATTTCCTTTGCACCTGTCGGAACGCGCACACACACACACACACACACACACACACACACACACACACATACACACACACACACATACTTCATAAGCCTGAGCCTCAAGGCGAACCTACCACACATCCCCAACTACTGAGTATAATATTTCACCAATAACTGATTTTTGGCGATATGAGACAAAACTCAGCGAAAACCAGCGGTGGGTGGACATGTCTCATAAGTTTTTCTTGCCAGTGGTACCACTGTGTCTTAGAAAGAGAGGCGTAATCGTCTTACAAGTCGCCAGATGTTAAAAACACGATCGCAACGACCATGTTACTGTCACAATCGGCCTTGGTTCTACCGGCGCATACAAGTATCCATGTTAAAAGCTGTACTGGCTTTATAGATCGAGGTGTCGCACTACCTCCGAGTGAAGTGCTTTTTCGACACAAATACCGCGACATTGAATACAGATGGTGATCGCTCGAGTGTATATTAACAGCCCAACAACGCGGTTACACGTCACCGACGGTGTAAGCTCGTAATTAAATCACCGAATTTAGGAAGTGATTCGGCTAAGGAACGCGGTATGAAGCCGGTATTTGCAACTCCCTCATGCCGTCGCTAGATATTTCTACAGTATTTGAAACGCATTCTGTCTTGATGCCACATGAGAGGTTCTGCGATATATCCACTGGGTTATAGGTGATGGTTGATTGCGGATTATCACATATAGTAGATGGTGTGCTGATTGAGGTTGTAAGATATGTACAGTAACTTTTCAGATCTCTAGTGCTATGCTTTCCAGTAGAAATGCTGTCTGATCTGGAATCAAGTCTTTCCATTCAACCACAAGCCTGCATTGGACCCTATGGAGAAGTCTTTTAATGATTACAGCCACAAGTGAATCAAATTTCTGGCACTCTCATATCTTGAAACGAGTCACCTTTCTCGAACCCGCCTGCTACAGTAAAATTCCAACGTGGTTTTAGATAGTCCCTATGGATCTTGCAACTGCTGCTCAGTCTCTGCGCTGCCATCCCTGCAGCTTTGCGCATCTGATCATTCCAATTTAAGTCGGAACTGAAGCTGGAGAGAGCTATATTTACCACATTCTGCAGTCTGTGTAGAAACAGTCTAGGCTGAGTTAGGGCGACAGGACCAAGTTCTGACCATTTTTTGGAAATGGGAACATGTTGTCGTATCTTCGTCAACATTGTACGATGTATGAGGTCGGCGAAAAACGAAGCCCGCTCCTGTAAAACGAGGCATTATAAAGACAGTACAAACAGTTATGGTCGTGTTTCTTATCAGGAAAATTAGGAAGAGTCAACATCATTCAGGTATTGAAGTCCAAAGCAGATCTGCATCACTCAGGGTCCATTCACGTCTATCACCCCAAAATTCTATCAGCGTTATTCTGTACCATCTAACAGAGAAATATTACGAACTATAAAAGCTCCGCTAACTTCATCCGATAGAGAACTGGATAGATTTTTACCACAACTCTCTCTCTTTTGATAAAACGAAAACAAATACTTTCTGCGTGCTGGCATCGAGCACAAGTGGCGATCCTGTTAAATATACAGGTATTCATCCGCTGGAGCACGTGGCCAGTGATCGAAGTCGATTGCACAGACCAGTGTATAGTGTCAACGCCCATACTGTGGGAGGAGGATAACCACATCCCACAGACTATACTGTCAGTCGCAAGAGAGGCTCTCTGTGTTGTTATTTGAAACATTTTTTTTCTATTGTAACACTCTTTGTACACTGTCGTACGCTTTGTTTTTTCCACCACGACTTCCAGGTCTGTGTCAGGTTGTAAATTGACAACACGTTCTGGTCGATTGCCTCTCACAGAAAACTAGACGTCTTAAGCTGTAAATCATGTTGTTGCTGCTGCTACCACAACACACATATACACACATAGACACACTAGATGATTTTAAATAAAAGACAGTCATAACATTAGGAAACTTGGAGTGTTTTGCAGCGTTGTGGAGCGTTTCCAAACTGCTTTCCAAAAGTGATCGACGACCTCTACATTTAAACTCATCTGTGTTCCATTTCGATTGATTCCTCACATTGCACTCATGTACCCAGTCACTGTTTCGGTGCTAGCCATCCGCAGAAGGTTTTGCCCCTCCCCCAAGACTCTTTCTCCATCTCAGACAGGCGATGTCAGTCAATCACACTGTAATAATAAGCATCACAGTTGATAGTGTGTCCGCCCCTGGTAGCTGAGTGGTCAGTGCGACAGAATGTCAATCCTAAGGGCCCGGGTTCGATTCCCGGCTGCGTCGGAGGTTTTCTCAGCTAAGGGGCTTGGTTTTGTGTTGTCCTAATCACCTCCATCGACGTGCAGGTCGCCGAAGTGGTGTCAACTCGAAAGACCTGCACCCAGCGAATGGTCTACCCGACGGGAGGCCCTAGCCACGCGACATTCACATTCAGTTGATAGTGTGAACAATTTTAGCAATTTTACAGTAATTTCAACACCGACCAATGAAGCAACAGCATGCTTCCAAGTTTCAGTATCAACACTAAACCGCCCCTCCTTTACTTTGCGAGTACCAAAATGTAGATAGGTGACTGTGCAGTATGTCCATTCATTGTTAATTCTCGAACACACGAGGTGGAATCCAAAATTTTCGGAACTGGTGCTGCCATGAAAAGTGGGAGTAGTAGATCTTTGCACCGCTAGGTGGCCAGAGCTGCACATCTGATGAGTCGGTGTGCGGAGTGGCGTTCAGCTGGGAGGACGTGTTGCGTGTCCACAGCGATTTCCGTAATACTCTGTGTTTGGTGTGTGGCGATTTTATGATGGATCCGCGAACAGAACAGCGGACCTTCGTCAGACCGCATCTGATGATCCAACCTTCTTGTCACGGGTTATCACCGGCGATGAGAGCTGGATTTACAGTTATGACCCAGAGACAAAGCAACAATCGTCCCAGTGGAAGAGCCCGGGCTCTCCAAGACCCAAAAAAGCGAGACAGGTGAAGAGCAAAGTGAAGAGGACGATCATCGTTTTCTTTGATACCAAGGGAATTGTGCACAAAGAATTCGTCCCACCCAACCAAACAGTGAATTCCGCGTACTACTGCGACGTTTCGCGACAGCTCCGCGAAAATATGCAGTGACAAACGCCCGAACTTTGGGGTCAAGGGAACTGGCTGCTGCAACATGACAATGCGCCCTGTACTTGCTCACGAGGACCTTTTTGGCAAAAAACAACATGGCGGTTGTACCTCACCCACCGTACTCGCCAGATATGGCACCTTACGACTTCGCGCTATTCCCAAAACTGAAACTCAAGTTGAAAGGCCATCGGTTCGACACTCTAGAGAGGATTCAAGAAGCAGCGCTGGCGGTGATGAACACCCTCAAAGAACAGGACTTCCAGAAAACGTTTGACCAGTGGCAGAAGTGCTGGGACCGGTGTGTACGTGCGGATGGGAACTACTTCGAGGGTGATGGTGACTTTTGTGTTAGCTGAAGAGCCAACACCGAGTTACGAGTGGAGGCTGAAATGCACGCGTTTTAGCTCACGCAGGCTGGCGTGACGAGGGAAGAACTATACTGACGTGAGGTCTGGAACATGACGAGGAATGAGAATTCAGAAAGTGGACGTAATTAGTTTCATACTTAACTTTAATCCATTAATGATGAACGTCGCTTTTGACGGTGCATGATTCACAATATTGTCTGTTCAGAATACATTCTTGAAGTCATTATAGTGACTGAATATGGCGCCTTGCTAGGTCGTAGCAAATGACGTAGCTGAAGGCTATGCTAAACTGTCGTCTCTGCAAATGAGAGCGTATGTAGACAGTGAACCATCGCCAGCAAAGTCGGCTGTACAACTGGGGCGAGTGCTAGGGAGTCTCTCTAGACTAGACCTGCCGTGTGGCGGCGCTCGGTCTGCAATCACTGATAATGGCGACACGCGGGTCCGACGTATACTAACGGACCGCGGCCGATTTAAAGGCTACCACCTAGCATGTGTGGTGTCTGGCGGTGACACCACACTGAGCACTATGGGACTTAACTTCTGAGGTCATCAGTCCCCTACAACTTAGAATTACTTAAACACACATCCATGCCCGAGGCAGGATTCGAACCTGCGACCGTAACGGTCGCGCGGTTCCAGACTGTAGCGCCTAGAACGGCGGCAGTAGTTGTGGTTGTGTGCTCTAGTGAAGGAATAGCAGTAAGCTTTACCTGGGGTCAAAGGAAGAGAGTGCTGATTTAAACAACTGCAGTAAATACGTATGGGGGCTGAGGGCTAAGGGGAGCGTTTTTTCTGCAGAACCAAGGTGAAAACATTTGCGGATTGCCGACTTCCTCAGTCTCATTGTGCAGACACGTTGGATGGCTCCAGTCGGTCAGTGCCTGCATCCAGGTAGGCTCACTAGCGCTGAGGAGTCGCTGCTGGAATGGGCAGAGCATTGAAGACCGGCAATAAAGCGGAGTACAGGCCCTTCTTAGGCGGGAAGCGGATGATACTACTGTGTGTTTCTACGAATTATCGTGGGACAGGTCACTGGCGCCCAGACATCCAGACTCTGTTACAAAACATATTTGTGAAAGGCAGGCCGGGGTGGCCGAGTATTTCTAGGCGCTGCAGTCTGGAACCGAGCGACCGCTACGGTCGCAGGTTCGAATCCTGCCTCGGGCATGGATGTGTGTGACGTCCTTAGGTTGGTTAGGTTTAAGTAGTTATAAGTTGTAGGGGACTGATGACCTCAAAAGTTAAGTTCCATAGCGCTCAGAACCTTTTTTTTTTTTTTTTTTGTGTGAAGGCACAAGGCTTTTAGCGAGTTTATGGCTGTTTGAAATGGACGCAACAGGAGGGATAACGATCATTTTATGCTGTGGTTCCATCCAGGTAATTTTTTTAGCAAAAGACACATAATTACTCTACCACGCAAACATTTGGAGTTACACTCCTATAGTATAAGACGTTCCCAGGGAGGTCCACAGGACACAATAACCCTGGGTTCGCTGTGGGGCGGCGGTTTGGTGTGTGGACTGCTGTGGCCTGTTGTGGGGTTGTGAAACACTGAGGGCTACTGCGGGAGAAAGCCTCTCCGTCATTTCTAGGTCCCCAGTTCAATACACACACAATTCCAGAAACATCCCTACATAAAACACGAAACTAACTAAAACTTTACACCACGTGGCGACGCCGCTCGTCCGTGTCATATTGCAGTTGCACAAAAGATCTCATCGGATAAACTCAATACCAGTGAAATCGTACCGTTCCCTGACTGAAAAAATTGGCATGATTATCAATGCCACACACCAGAGTGACTACCGGAAACTCAAACAAAGCTAACTCTTACATATTTCAACTTAGCAACTAGGGACACTGCTCAGAGCTTCCTTATTCACCGGCATCCTGGGGAAGGGTAAATATGATGAAATGGTTGGCAGTAGTTAAAAATGGTTCAAATTGCTCTGAGCGTTGTGTTGGCTGAAGAGCCAACACCGTGTTACTATTGGAGACCGAAATGCACGCGTTTTAGCTCACGCAGGCTGGCGTGAGGAGGGAAGGACTATACTGACGTGAGGTCTGGAACTTGACAAGGAATTAGAATTCGGAAAGCGGACGTAATTAGTTTGATACTTTAATCCATTAATGATGAACGTTACTCTTGACGGTACATGAGTCACAATATTATCTGTTCAGAAGACATAGTAACTGAATATGGCGCCTTGCTAGGTCATAGCAAATGACGTAGCTGAAGGCTATGCTAAATTGTCGTCTCTACAAATAAGAGCGTATGTAGACAGTGAACCATCGCCAGCAAAGTCGGCTGTACAACTGGGGCGAGAGCTAGTAAGTCTCTCTAGACCTGCCGTGTGGCGGCGCTCGGTCTGCAATCACTGATAGTGGCGACACGCGGGTCCGACGTACACTAACGGACCGCGGCCGATTTAAAGGCTACCACCTAGCAAGTGTGGTGTCTGGCGGTGACACCACAGTGCTCATTAGTCCAAAGGTAAGATTTTCAACAGATGGCAGCACCAGTCCCGAAATTTTTGGATAGCACCTCGTATACATCATCAATACCAGACAGCGATCTGTATATTTCTAGCACCTCGAGCATAGAGTATAATTTACAATCTTTCTCTATGTGGATGGGAGTAACAGGGCATGCTCGCATTCTTAGGGTAAAGTCATATACTGAAAGATCCCCTCCCACTGTCTTTGAGTAACCTGCCCTGCAGCACCGTTACTGATTTAATCCGCACCTGACCAGAAGTAGACCGCTACATTCCACATCTCGTGAATGAATGGAGGATGCTGTTCCGCACCCATGCAAGTGCACAAGATTGCACCAGATGAACCCATGTCGAGGAGGTTAGCACCCCTTATCGGTGTATAGAAATAGATTTGAAAGTATTGTGACATAATAGCATACGGTTAAGAAGAACAAGAAATGGGTGGTTTTTATGCATGATGGAGCTCCTGATGGATGGAGTTTGAAGAATTTTACGTAAATCAACCATGCTATCAATTCTTAAGTATTGTTCTAGTGTCTGGGATTAGTACCTGAAATGTACTGGTAAGAGAGAACATAAACACATGGACTCTTAAGGCTACAATGTTCTGCACGTAAAAACAAGCTACAATGTTAGATTGCTTCATTTTCCAACCTATTAGCCATGTGGAATGCAACACTGTTAATATTCCAATGTAACAGATATATTTCCAGTGCATGACATACATCCTTCTTGCAGGTTCCTCTACGATAAACTATGGTAACAAACTGTAAAATGACTCTATATGACACATGTACAATATAGCTTTCCAGAGACATATAGCATCCACTACTCACATCTGATCACGGTTCGGAAATGATACTATGCCCGCATCAATCCTATATAAAATGATCTTTAGAAACGGAGAATACAAGGAAACGCACAGCAGAGGCGTTTGACGTGTGAAATTACACGTGATGCCACCACTAACTCTGTAAACAGGTCATCTGTCGAGCAAAGGTATACATGGGGATTGTAGTGCCTCACAAACATCTGTCGCTAACTTACAATCACCTAAGTTATTAAAAAGTCCCGACTTTATACCCAACATGTGACAGAGGAATGGAATACATCGCATAAATCTTCGTTCGTTTAGAGAAATGTGTCGAAACGGGATGGTCTCGTTTCATCATACGTGAGATGGAGATATTTATTGATCTGTACACCACTTATGCAAGGTTTAATTGTCAGTGCAATATGGCGATCTGTGCAAAGTAGTTTTGCCACTGAAAGTGTCTTCTGCAGAAAAGAAATGTGGACAGTACTCCCACACCGGCAGCATCAGTAATTTGGCGGGTAAATTCAGCAAGAGCCAATCAGAATGCTCCATTCATTCACAAGACATCCTTTGTGCTGGGACATACGAGCCTCTATAGACTGGTATGAACAAGATGGTGGCAACGTATCTATGGAAAGTTCTGAGAGTAACATGTTGTCTTCCTTGTTCAAGTGTACAAAGACAAGTTGAAGCAGACCTTTTGGTGGGATGCTGTACCTCATCCGACATTGTGGCATTAGGATATCTCCAGACCAGCAGCTGTAGGACACTGGATATTCCAGTCATTTTTCTCCTCCATAGGACAATGCTTCAAATTCTGTTTGTGTAATTTTTCTGATTTTCCCGCCTCTGATTAGACAGTGCTCTGTTTCCAAACAACAAGAATGATTTTAAGATTAACAGTGTCTTCACAAGTATGCGCAGACATGATGATGGCTTTTAGCGGTGAGAACATTCACCATTTTGGAGACGTTTGTTCAATGAATGGCGTCATGATTTCCAAGAAGGGTAACATGTGAATTTCCATGCAGACAAGCTGAGACATCACGAATGCTCCTACAACAATGAAAGCGACCGTTAACTATTTCTGGGACACTTTAAGATTTCCAAGAGGGAGACTTGGCTCCTATTTACATAGACATATGACGTCAGTATAACAGTGACAACCTTTTAGCTGCACCTGCGAGTTTGAGCCACTATGTAAACATCTCGCTTGGCGCTGGACCTGCAGCTATAAAAGCTATGGGTCACCCACAGTGGCTAGGTAAACATGTGCACAGTCAGAGGGGTTTCGCATATGGGATGGGCTGTCCCATTAGGGTCACTAGGAAGAATGCTCCTTGGAGCACTGTAGTAAACAGTCCGCTGGTACTTCGCGGTCGAATTTCTTAACGATAGTCCGAAAGCGTTTTTTTACATGCAATGAGTGCTGGCGCACTGCATTATTTTGGCTGTTTAAGCTTTGTGAGCGCGTTTGAAGAGCATTATACACGCATTATTTCGCCAGTTTTACGCGTAGTGAACTTGTCGTGCAACTGTGTACTGCATTGTTCTGTGAACATCCCTGTAGGCTGTGCATTGCATTATTTCGATAGTTCACCATTAGTGAGCGTGTTTGCAGAGCGTTATATATGCATTATTTTGGCAATTTACGGGTTTTTTGCGTGTCTGTACAACAGTGTACTGAACTACTTCAGTAGTTTATGAGCAGTTTGTAGGTCTGTAGACTATGATTATGTCCCTAAACACGACAGGGCAAGTGTTTTGTATCAGCATAATAAATAAATAAACTACGTGAAATCTGTCCCTAAATAAATAGTTCCAACTTTGCACTGAAATTAAATGAAGTACACTCCTTCCTCTGTATTTGTTGTAGCTGGATTCACAGTCATACAAAACTTTCTGAAGAACATCTTCTTTACGCCAGTGACTGTTATAGGTTTTTTATTGCACTATTGCAATTTCGGGTTTAGGCCAGTATCAAGGGCTGATATTATGGCTTAATGCAATAATATCAGCCCTTGATACTGGCCTAAGCCCGAAATTGCAATAGCGCAATAAAAAACCTATAACAGTCACTGGCATAAAGATGGCTTAGTGCCATAATATCAGCCCTTGATACTGGCCTAAGCCCGAAATTGCAATAGCGCAATAAAAAACCTATAACAGTCACTGGTGTAAAGATGATGTCCTTCAAAAACTCCTTCTACAGCAGCTGGACACAGACGAGTCCTTTTCCCGCCATTTTTCCCCCATACTGCCGTCTTTCATTATGTCATGGGAGGGATGACAGCACCTTCTGGTGGCAGGACTGTGTACTAGGTCAGTTGGACTCTATGACAAATTGTTTAAATAAACACTGTATGCAAAATAAAGATTTACGTTTATCCTATCCAGCAGCCCAGCATAGGCTAATATTTTTTCCTGCCAATTCCACGAAAGGGGTGATGGTTGGATAACTTATGTCAAAATTTGAACTTCCCCCCACGACATCATTGCATCATTGCCACATTCGTCGAGACCATCTTGAATAAATTTGGCAACAATGCAGAGTGGGGTGTTGCTCTCCTTGCCCTACTACTTAGGTACAGATACTGTGATAATTGGTACCTTAATATGTACCTACTGCAGTGTGTCAGTTGTTTTTTTCTCTGCATCTGTCTTCCCACAAGAACATCACTTACAAGTAATTTACTACCTGATGTTTACTGCACAATCAGAACTTCATTGTGAAGTGGATGACCCTGGTAGTATGGACTATACATTTTGTATCTATGTGCCACACTTCAATCCCCAACCTGGTGGCAGGAGAAAATAAACATTAATGGCTTGCTTGTGCCACATATATTTGGAGGTACTAGCTATCCTAAAAACATACTACTCATAATAGCCGTATTTATTAGTCTGCAAATGGAGCAAATCGGATCTAATGTTGTTCAGTGCACTGTCCTCGCTCATCAATAGAAATATCTGCAATTATACCCCTTACATCTTGTACACATATTGTCAGGCGTAAAAAATGAGCGTTATTTATTGGACCATGTGATTCATGTTTGGAAGGTGAAATGTTGGACTGCCCGCTACTATTTCTGTGTTGTTGTTTTGCAGTGCTACTAGGGGTTCTGGTCTGCTGTGATGCGGCCTGTCCCGAGATCTGCCCAGCACTTTATAGCCCTGTGACGGCGGTCTGCAAGGGAGGCAGCGAAGTCAAAACCTTCTCAAACGCGTGCATGCTGACCGTGTGGAACTGTGCGCAAAATGACGGTATCGACATTATTATCATTGGTCTACTGTTGTTGTTGGTGTTTTTCTTGCTATATAGAGTAGTAAGGGATCCTTATAACGAATACTTAAGTGATATGAAATTAAAATGTCTCATTAGTATCTCCAATAATTGTACTTGCTGCTACAATTTGAGAAGAGGTTCTTCAAAATAACGCATTAACTGACCACTATAGAAATGATACCATAAACACAATGTTTGTCAGTCGGGTAACAGCCTGAGACAAAACACCTAACTTCGCTCTGGCTTCTACTGATTCATATCAAGCTAAATGATCACTCAATAAAACGTGTGAATATTGTAACACCAATCTAATTTTCCAACTTATATTAGAAGGTCAGCGGTACAACACATAAATCAAGTGAGACCACACTGCAAAGCAATTTGAGGTCTTACTCTTCTAACGTTACCGTAGCCAACTACGTATGCCTCCCACAAACACATTTGTTCATTTACGTGCAGTGTGAGGACAAAAATATGTTTCTTTCAGCGTTGTTGCTGGCAATACTGATATGTTCCTTCGGTAAAATGTGGTGTTTAATACGAAGTGAAGATTTGGCTGCATTAAATCATCTTTTATGGTCGCAGCAATACCACCAAAATGTTCAGAGAAGATTAAATTTTGAACGATAATAAATATGTCACAGCACCATCACTGGCGTGTTACTGTGAAGCCATGTGGAGCAGACTGACTCTCACATGCCTCATTTGGTACACATAAACACTATGTTCCATAACTCACCAGAGCTGTTCGACAGCAACACACAAGAATCCCTTACACAATCAAGTAACTCCGTTGACTGCCTCAGCGTCAAGTGCTTTTTAGGTAGACAAAGTAGTCAAGAAAGCAAATGGATTCTGACTCGTAAAAATCTACAGATTGGCGCAGGAAAGTTGTGTGTCATTATAGAGGTTTCCACACAACAATGGTGCTACTGAGCTAACCCTCATCCACCATATGTTGTCACCACATGTCTGCCACACAAAGAGCTAAACACAAGATGTACGAGGATACTGGTCACTGAGCCACTCACACGACACTTAAACACCACTGCTTAGCGAATCAGAATATGGGTGTTACAAAACGATAGTGACAAACTTCAAGGGGTTGTAGAAGGTGTCGTCAGGAACAAACTGAGGATGAGAACATACATCCAGAAACGTCATCCAGCTATGCTACAGAGTGTCAAGTTATAGGTGCCGACGCCTGTCTCTAGGCCACCCCTTTGGTAGTAAACATGACTTTGTACACCGACGGACCGTAGGTGGAATGCCTCGCAATGTTGCTTGTTGGTCAGTTATCACAGCTGATTGCCACGATCGTCAGCGGAAAAGATGGAACTAATTGCTGCGTAGAGAGGCCTTGTCTCCTACAATACGATTCTTTGTTGCCTCGGTGGATTATTGTTTTGGACACAAGTGCCCATCTGTAGTTTATTTGTCTCATGGAATCCTCTGACATTTCCGGGGTTTACGGTATAGAGGAGAAAAATAGGCTGCAGATGGTCTATGTCCAAAAACATATTCCACTGTGGCAACAGAGCAATGTATTCATAGGAGGAAAGACCTGTCTATGCAGCACCGTCTTCTCCACTGGCGATCGTGAAAACCAGTCGCCACAGCTAAATAATAAACAACATTGCGAGGCGTTCCGCCTACGTTCGTCAGAGTGCAAAGTCACGTTTGCCGCAGGAGGGGTGGCCTAGCAGCAGGCGGCAGCGCCTATAACGTCAACACTCTTCAGCATCGTTGGATGACGTTTCCATACGCGGGTTACTATCCTCAGTTTATTCCTCATGACATTCTCTACAAATCCTCGAAGTTTTGCAACACCTTTTACATCATATGTTAACAGAAAGCATAAAAACTGAAAATTTAAGATGCAGTTCCGAACTGACATGTCACTTTATGACAACACAGATCACTGACTTCATACCAAGCAAAAGTGTGCCTTCTCAAGAAAACGACTTGTATCTATGGTCTACTGACCTACATGTTCAACTCACTGAACTCGTCTGGGATGAGGCTCGTTGGCAAAGTTATCATCGCAGCCTTTCTGCAATGGCTGTTGATGGTCACATCTGCATTACAGTGAAATTCCACAAAAGCAGATATAAGGTGACTATTCGAAGTGTACACTAAATCAAACACCTAAAAAATACTGCTGAAAGGATCTGAATAGTTAACTACCATCTATATTACGGAACAACTAAAGTGGTCAACCAGTCACTCAGTGTCAGTTACAAGTTGCCTATCTAACAGCTTTCAGAGGCAACAAAAATTTGTTTCTCAGTATTCCTTGTAATCATTGACCGGATTTAAATTTTTTAAAATTCTTTCATAATCTACTTATTAACACGTATAGCCTTATGTTAAAGATTAAAGTTAGTAACTGTTAATAAGTCTTGAGGCCAAGTGATGCACAGTGTGCTACCAACTCAGGCTGTATTCATCCAGAATGAGAGAACTTAAGTGACTTACCACACACTTTAAGCATAATTTCAAACATTTTATAAACTTCTGCTCGCTGACACACTCCACAGAATAATGAGAACAAAAAGTTTATCGCTTACGTTTCTTTCGGTATTCATGCAGCAAAACTTCAGCATCAGAGATGACGTTTTAATTTATTACCTCTTCATTACTAACTTTGTCACACTTACTGCACTTCCTGCAGACAGTATCCATACGTACCACTGAATGTGCCTGCGTAATTATGTTATTGTACGACTCGTGGTTCAGTTGGTACGTCATCATAAAAACTGAGATACGTGAAAAACTTGCATTTCTTAAAATGGAGTGGAAATGACCCAGTCTATACTCATCCATTGTTTAATAATGAGACTACTTGACGACTTTAAACAAATTTTATACTTAATTTCAAACATTTACTGAGCTTTTTCTTACGTACAGGTCCATAGGGTAGAGATAGGAAAACAGTTAACCGCTTACTGAAGCTTCCGCAGCAAGCATGACGTTTTAATTTATTATATCTCTACTAGTAATTCTGTTTCCTACCCACATTGCAGACATGATCCACATATACAACTGAAGGTGGTTACAAAATTATATCATTGCATGGTATATAATTAATCGGAAAAACTAAGTCGTTCTCAGATAGGTTGTTTACAGAATCAAAGAAAAAGAGTTGTATAGTAAGATGGTTCTCGTATGAGTTACCAAATTACCGCATTAAAAACATGAACATGAGTGTCATTAGAATTGAAATTTTTCATTTGTTTGCATGTAAATACACTGAAACTAATGAAACCAATATAATTAGAGTTTTGCGTTTTCATCTGTAATTGCTTTACATGCTTAACGTCAATTTTTTCACGAATTCACTCATTTTTAAAGGAATCAGACTCTTGAAGCTCTTTCATAAACGGCATTTCGATTCTTTAAGGAATCGAGGTTGGTGAGGATAGTGGTTCTACTGTTGACTAGGTATACAGTTGGCTGAATAAAAATGGATGATAATTTTCGTTTAAAAAATGACTGTGCACGCAGCAGGTGATATTTCCATACGCACTGAAAAATCACCATATATATACAGGCTACTAGTTTATTCAATTCCATCACCTTTAAAATCATGTCTTAGCTACATAACACACTCAAACTGATGATACAGTTTTGTAATCCCTGTTAGTTGTATGTTGTAATTTTTCTAATTTGTGAAACATTTTTTGTTGACACAACGTGTATCCTTGCAAATTTTTACTACGCGCAGTAATTTCTTCATTACGAATGTTTACACTCGCTAACGAGACGCCAAATCTGTTTCCTCTTATTCGTTGGCAGGGGGGAGGGGTGGCGGGGGGACAGTGGTGGGAAAGCTTAATAGCATCTCTTGAAATGTATTTTCTAATTCAGAACCATTTTGTAACAATTGTATCTCCTCTTTACTCTAGACCATTTTACCGAAACCTCTAAACATAGCTTGGTACGTTGGCAGCTATTTGAAATAAATATCCATGTAATGTTCCACTTTCAAAACCTGAGATTAATATTTGTAATACAAATTTTCACCGCATCAAATTTCAGGTAGATGTCAGAATAAAGTTAATATTTTTAACAATTTGATAGAATACATAATATTTTGTGAGAAGTACAACGGATTTTGTGAGTAAATTAAACAATGTTCTATTTCTCAACTTCTCCTTCTCATGCGAAATGTGTGGATGAAAATATTTAACTTGAGCACACAGCTTCAGTGCATTTAAAAACATTCATGGTAATGGAATGAATACGATGACTTCTTTAAAGAAATATATTGAAGTTGAAGCTGTAGAATACTGCTCATACAAAAAAATGTAGAATCCAGTGCTGGTTTTTACAAGATCTTTGGATAATTCCTTAAACGGTGTTACAATGATTTGAGTCACTGAGAACCATAAGGGTCCAAAGCACAGTAACGAAGTTTGGAGAAAAATACATGTTTCTGAAAATCAGATTTTTAGACAAACCATCAATCTCATAGGCCTCGCTTATTTTTTTTAACCAAGCCTCAACAGGTTTATCTGAACTTGAAGCCACAGAATGCGCTTAGTGAAAATTATGACAACGAGACCGTGAAGTGCTGGAATAGGTCACAATTGTGTGTGTGGTCCATTTAGTACCTATTCTTTATGTTCTGATTATAGTTTCACATTAATTACAAACTTTAAACTGTCTAAAGACGCTATTATCACTTTCCTATATATGAAAATGTTGTGGATTAACATTAATAATAAATATAATCTTAAATATTAATTAATATTTCATAACATAAAGTTGGTACATTATATCTTCATAGGAAGTATAGGATGTTGAAGCTTGGTTAAAAAAAAAAAGTGAGACCTATGAGATTGGTGGTTTGTCTAAAAATCTTCAGATGGGAGGGGCGTGCATCCATGCTACAATCTCAAAATCGATGACGATTTGCTTTAGGTCCTTATTGTTCTCAGTTCCTCATTTGATTGCAATGTAGTTAATGTCTCCACGTTTGAGTTACAATATTTCACAGTTTTGTTTCATTCTGTTGTACTGTACATTGAACATTTTTGGGTTCTTTCCAAATTCCAGAGGCTCTTCTCCACGGAACATGTGAAATGTAATTAGAGTAATATAAGAGTTTAAGTTCGAGTGACAAATTTGTCAAAATGACAGCATTTGCAGTATTTAATTTGATGTTTTTTCTGTTCCAGACTGCAAAGAAGTAGCGGTAGCGGTAGCATAATACAACCAAGAAGGAGAAAGCTGTTTAAGATGCAGTTATAGTGTCTAGTGCAAAAAATTCTGCCATGTTTCAGTTGCCGTCATTAAAATATAATAAAGTGATTGCCTTGTTCAGCCATATGCTTGTTTCTGTTCCTTTCCAGTTTGTTTGGATTTCTTACAGGCAGCTGAAGGGTGATGTCTGTACTATAGATAGTTTGTTGTCCTTATTCTGTAGAATACTATTTAGAATGACTGCGAACGAATATGCACACCCCGACAGAGTATGATGTCATCTATTTGTGTTTTGCTTCTGAAGCCAGCACACAGCATCAAAGAAGCGGCAGTCAAACTTACATCATACTACACATAATAAAGTGGACGAACGAAGTCTTTATAATACGAGATTGTGCTGACAGGGGAAACTCCCCATTGTACCCCCTTCAGATTTAGCGATAAAATGTCCCAGTGATCAGTCCGTCAAAAACTAATAACAGATAAAGCATGAAAACAGGAAGAAGGTGTACTGAACTGTGGAAAGAGAAACGATATAGAAAAGTGAACGGCCCAAGCTCAAGACGTGCAACACCAAGAGAATTGCAAGAATCACGGGGTCGTGTTTGTGTGGTCACTGCGCTGGATGGCAAAGCGGAGGATCCGTGTTCAGATCTCCATTTTGCCCCGTTCTTTTCACAAAATTATGAACTTTCCGTGCGGTCATTGACGTGTCTGTCCTCCTCCTGCAATTCTCATAGTTTATAATGGTTACAGAATATGATATATGTGGTAAGAATATGTTACCGTCGCAAGTAATTGTGATGAATAGTGACACAAGGCGAGATGCCGCACATACCTCTCACAAAGATGAAAACAACAAACAAAAGGATGTGAACTATGTCACAACAAAGGAGTTCAAGAGTCAAAACTTACAAAACGGAACGCAAGAGTCATAACATGTGGTACTTGCGTAGAACAAAGAGGAGGTACGTACGTGTGGAGATCCCTTTCTTAAGAGTCGGTTTGCAAATGGACGTTACGACACGTCACGGACACAAATCTGAACACAGCGAACAGATATGCCAATGACCGGACCAACAGTTCACAATTTAGGAGGGATATTTGGACACCGGTCTCCCCTGTGGTAATCCAACACTGTGGTCACATAAAGACGACGCCGCGGCTCTTTCACAACGCTAAATGTTGCACATCTTGACCTAGGACCGTTCATTGTTTTTGTTTTGCTTCTTTTTTCACAGTTCAGTACACCTTATTCCTGTATTCGCGCTTGATCTGTGTTCAGCTTCTGGCGGGCTATCCACTGGGCCATTTTACTACTAAATCTGAGAGTGGTACGATGGGAGGTTCCCTTGTGATAACGTATAGCTGAATTCAGGCTCGTCGAGGAATACACAGAATACGTAGAATTTTTTTTCGATACCTATCCCAAAATTTCACGCTGCCTTATTTACAATGCCGCTCTCGTTTACATACATTTGGAAAGTTACAAGTGTGGAAATATTTTGCGGTATAAAATTTCGCTTCTAAATCTCTGTCTTACCTTTGTCTAACGTACGTGAAAGCTTCCTCAGTTTCCGGGTCTCTTCAAAGAATACAACCTAATTTCAACAGTCTTAAACAAAGAGTTACGAATGATTAAATGGTACAAAATCCGACCACGGGGCTCCCCTTCTATTCCTTACCTTGTATTCATACTACCTTTGTAGTAGCGTTACACTTCCTTTCCATGCTATAGAATTCCAGTCTTCCATCGCAATTAAATTTTCGGCTTCCTTAATTATCTGAAGAAATTCCTATATCTCATCACAGATTCCTTCAATCCCTTCACCATTTGCGGAGCTAATACACATAGAAATATGTGCTTGCTGCTGTAGTGGGTTTTGGCTTACTTGTTAGTGCCTATCTTGGTAATGTTTTGGCTTAGTGCCTATCTTGGTAGATAATGCACCCACTGTTCTGTTCATAGCCGCTTATCTGCATTCGAGAAATCTTGTTCCTATCTCAATTGCGCTTTACGAACTTCCGATATCAATTTCTCCATTTAAGTTCTTTAACGTAACTATACTATCAAGGAACTAAAGCCAGACGTGTCGTTTCATGCTAAGACCATTGCTCAACATGTATAGTGCGCTGCCGTGAGAGAGGGCGTGTTCTCTGTTCCCTGCAGTGGCAGCTCTGCTGCGTTACAGGTTACCGGTGGATCACATTGTGCGAGTGAAATGGTGAGGCGATTGCAAACGTACTCCAAAATTGAAGTATGTGGGATAGTACGATTCTTGTTGACAAAGCGTCTATATTCTACACAGGTCATCATCATCATCACCTTTCTTTCAAGGATCAGGCTGTTGCCTGTTTCGAACTCACAAACATAACCATTCCAACCTTTTCCTAGGCTTTCCAATACCTCTCTCCCCATTCGACTTGTAGTTCAAGATCTCAGGAATTCTGTCACATGGCATTCTCATCAGATGTTTCCAATCTTCACAATATTTTTGAATTTTTTTTCGTTAATGCTGGATATATTTAACTCTGTTCTAATATCTTCGCTTCAAATCATATTTCCTCCTATGCAGCCCTACGTCTTTCTGAAGAACCTCACTTCTGCTATTTGAATTTTGTTTTCTTGTCTTTTGGTGGTAACCTAGCTTTCGCTTCCGTAGGATAACACTAGAACCACCAATGCTTTATAAAATTTCATGGCGGTTTCTTTTTGCGCTTTGTGGCTCAATGTTCTGCTGATGTTACCACAGACAGCTTGGAATTTGTGTATTTTGTTTGCAATATAAGGGTGCAAATCAAAACTTATAGCACAGCCTAAATAAGAGATTTGAGACACTTATTCTAAAATTGAATTATCCAAAACAATTTTTGATCTAACTGGGTATTTTCCTCTGAATACCATTATTTTTGTTTTGTTTCTAGACTTTTAAAGTTGTCCTTGCAAATTTCTTTCAGCGGTTATACTGATCTTTGGATGTAATCTTCGTTTTTTTAATAATATCGATGTCATCAGCAAACAAAAGTACACAGATTCCACACAGATTCATCATGAAATTCTGGCGGTATATGGATAAAATGCAGTGTCACGTTTAACTGTACTGAAATATGCCAACAATTTCACCAAGGCCCGACAAACGAGAATGATGCTGATGGGCAAGGATGGACATCGACATCGAACACCGAAGAAAATATCTGGGCAGTCGAGAAAATGATTCGTAGCAATCGCACCTTTTTCCAACGACGATGCTCTAGAAAGGCCCTGCCATCAAGTAGCGGATTTCTGTCGTGGGGGAATTGAACGATTAGTTGAATCTTCCAGACATTGTGAACAAACTCTTCGTGACTATGCTGAAAAATATTTCCATGTGTCTGTGTCACTTTGAACTGTAGTGCAGCATTCAATAAAAGTTACTTGGCACGCCACAACACTGGGGTTGCCTAAGTGAGTAATCGGGTTTAAAAGCACTATTTATTCATATACGTGCGACGCACAAAGGTAGGTGATACATGATATGGTGAGTACACACACTAAGGTTCTGGGACCTGTTCAATGCGTGAGCCCGTGGTCAGGTGTCACATATCCAAACGTTATTTGGAATGTTTCTGTCAATGTCCATCACAACAGCATTGATGCGTTCCTGCAGTTCTTGCAGCGTTGTTGGCATTGGGAATATATAAACTTGGTCCTCATCATAACCCCACAGGAAAAGATCAAATGGCGTGAGATCTGGCGGCTTCGGCTTCCAAGGCAACAGACGAACATCACCTAGACCGTCGCGCCCCACCCAGCGAAGTGGCAGTTCTCTGTTGAGAAAGGGGCGGTAAAGTTTGTTCCAGTGTGGTGGCGCCCCGTCGTGTTGAAAAATCAAAGTGGAGGAATTATCAGTCACTTGAGGCAACAACCGTAATTGGAACGTAACCCGAGTACATGGAAACTTCACCGACTGTTCGATGAAGAAAAACTTTTCTTTTGAATGTGGCACACTGAAATTCAGTTTTGACAAATCCTTTTCCAACTCCACACAGACATGTGGTAGTTCAGCACGCCACACTCTTGCATTGTGGCGATTCATGTTCCCCAACAGATGGAAAGTTCGTTTGTTGCTGAATATCAAAATTCCTGCAAAGCCATTAATCTGCCGACCAGTACAGCTTTCCCGTATGTATCGAACAAATGCACGCTGAACGGTCGTAACCGACGAACACTTTGCATATTGTAAGACGCAAATATTGTTCAGCTGCATTGCCGCCATCGTGTAGAGTACCGTCACAGGCCTGCCATCTAGCATGCACGAGAGCCACGAGGTGGGCTTTTTAAATTTGGTGAGTGTATTTTCATGTATCACCCGTCTTTTTATATCGCATCACATACTTGTCAATAAACAGTGTCTTGAAACACGATGAATTATTTAGGCTGACCTGCACTTTCTGGGCCGGCCGCGGTGGTCGTGCGGATCTAGGCGCTTCAGTCCGGAACCGCGTTACTGCTACGGTCGCAAGTTCGAATCCTGCCTCGGGCATGGATGTATGTGATGTCCTTACGTTAGTTAGGTTTAAGTAGTTCTAAGTTCTAGGGGACTGATGACCTCAGATGTTAAGTCCCATAGTGCTCAGAGCCATTTGAACCATTTTTGCACTTTCTGATGTCCCCTTGTAATGTGTCTTGCTCCGATCCGTAGAATGCCAGTTATAGTCTTCCTGACTACAACATTCCCCACCCAGTGATGAGAAACAGTGAATATTTTACACTGAAATATTTTACCCAAGACGAGGCCATCATCATTAAGCCACACAGTTCAGTCCCACGTCCTCAGTAAATATGGCAGCAGCGGCTCGCTCTCGCTTACAGGCGTTCACAGGTTAATGTTAAAAGGCCAGATCACTCTGTCATGACTGTTGCCCCTGAGTCGTAATCCCATATCGTGCTTATATCAGAAATTGGGCTCGTACTGAGAACTACGAAAATAATTCCAAGCACTGCATGGAATAGCCAATCTGATCCCAAGTATCCAGACACCCCTATGTAATGTGGCATTGAACACCAGATGAGACAATAGGCGGACAGGGAAGTATGAAAGGAAGCGAGCAGTACCGTAGAGAAGCGGCAGCAACGGAATGAGTGAGTCAGGAGAGCTGACTACGCACGTTGATGTGGGAGAAGCACACACACTTATAAATAATTTAAAAACTCGACTCTAGAAAATAGGAACAAACAAACTCATAGCACACGACTCAAAATTTACAAAATAGCTGGCTGACAGCACATCACGAAAATAAAAGAGCATTACCCTGCGAAGGAAAATCCTGTCGT
Source organism: Schistocerca nitens (assembly GCF_023898315.1). Taxonomy (NCBI): domain Eukaryota; kingdom Metazoa; phylum Arthropoda; class Insecta; order Orthoptera; family Acrididae; genus Schistocerca; species Schistocerca nitens. The sequence goes on along the minus strand of NC_064621.1, from coordinate 76,671,944 downwards.
GGTAGGGTATGGAGATATTTCTCTGTTAATAGCATGTACCTTCTTGTGTGTGGCGTTTCTCTCTAAATATTCCAACAGATCTACAGGCAATTTCAATCAAACATCGACGATTTTTTTAAAGATATTCCCATCTATCTGGTAAATACTTGTCAGTTTGATTACATATTTAAGTCTGTTCCTGTCAGATCTCATAGGAACTCCACATTTTCTTGAACCCAAACAGAGTTCATTGCATAGCTGTTAACGGAGGAACCTGGTTTCACTCATAAGCTGCGGCTCGTCCATCTCACTTAATGTCGAATAATAGCGGCTTTGCCGGCCGGAGTGGCCGAGCGGTTCTAGGCGCTACAGTCTGGAACCGCGTGACCACTACGGTCGCAGGTTCGAATCCTGCCTCGGGCATTGATGTGTGTAATGCCCTTAGGTTAGTTAGGTTTAAGTAGTTCTAAGTTCTAGGGGACTGATGACCTCAGAAGTTAAGTCCCATAGTGCCCAGAGCCATTTGAACCAATAGCGGCTTTAATGCAGTTCACATGTGCTCTTTGTAGGACTCTGATGATAAAAGCATGGTAATTTCCCTAACTATTAAAAATGAGTCATTAACACTATATTAGTTATATTCTACGGCTTCCACAGAGGGAGGTTTCTAGGATGTGGAAAGGAGTAAACTATGGATTTTGTAGGTAACTGCAATGAAAAGAATTGGCTTAACATTATGAAATGCTGTTGCATTACTGTGATAGTCCATACACGAAAATATATGTGTGTATGTATGTGTATGTGTGTTCCACATCTCCTCCTAAACTAAACTTGGTATACATATTTCTTAGTATTAGCAAACAATCGCTATGCGAGTAATAACTACCTACCTACCACAATTCAGGAGACATGAGGACATAAACAATGATTTGCGTGAAAAACTGCCACGTCGTGCGCAACGTTTAAATTTATTACTTATGTGCTAGCCGCAAGTGCACCTACAAAATTGTATCATGGTACCACACATAATTCAGAAGATATGACGACATAAACACCAAAATGCCTGAAAAAATGCCGCATAATGCATGAAGCATTAATACAACTATTCTTTGCTACTAAGAAACTCCTATAGTTGAGTCAACTTGAGGAAATCCATGACATCTGGCAGCGCTTTTGTCTGCTTTCAACTGCGAAGCTCAAACGGCTTTAGGCGAAAACAGCAGCCGTCTATAGAGCTGTGAAGAGGCGCTTAGAAACTCGCGTTGTACACAGGTGAAGCATCTGAGCCAAGCGTTCAGAAACTGCCCGGGATCAAATGTTCAAATGTGTGTGAAATCTTATGGGACTTAACTGCTAAGGTCATCAGTCCCTAAGCTTACACACTACTTAGCCTAAATTATCCTAAGGACAACCACACACACCCACGCCTGAGGCAGGACTCGAACCTCCGCCAGGACCAGCCGCACCGTCCTTGACGACCAGGATAATCTCACACTGATATTACTTCATAATTTCAAGAGTGTTTTTACGAGTACGCTATATGAAGTTTTTTATATTATACTACAAACAAAGTTCATATATTTTTTCCGTTTCTAATAGACAAGTGACAGAATGTACGTAACAAAAGCCATATTATGTGAAAATGGGGGGTATAATACGAGGGTCACTCCAAAAGAAAGGCACACTATTTTTTTAAAAATACAAATTTCATTCTGCATGTTTGAAAGTTATACAGTGTGTAGATACATCCTTCCCGCTTGTTTTCAAACTTAGTTCAACCTGTTCCCGTGAGTGGCGCCGTCACAACATGCCTTCAAGATCGCTGCTACACTTGACGTTCGTCAGAAGCAACGTGCTGTCATAGAATTCCTGTGCTGTGAAAACGAGACAGTGGGAAACATCCACAAGAGGTTGAAAAAGGTGTACGGAGATGCTGCTATCGATCGCAGTACAGTTAGTCGATGGACAAGCAGGTTACGTGATGAAAGCGGGCACGGCAATATTGTTTGCGGGCACACACTCCGACAATGTGCAGAGAGTTAACGAATTGGTGATTGCTGAAAGACGGATCGCAGTGAACGAATTGTCACGCTACGTTGGGATAGGGGAAGGAACTGTTTGCAGAATGCTGAAAGTGTTGGCGTTAAAATAGGTTTGTGCCAGGTGGGTTCCCAGGATGTTGACAGTGGCTCACAAAGAAACAAGGAAAACGGTATGCAGCGAACTTTTGGAAAACAGTACGAGAATGGTGGAGATGAATTTCTTGGAAGAACTGTGACAGGTGATGAAACATGGCTCCATCATTTTTCACCAGAGACGAAGAGGCAATCAATGGAGTGGCATCATGCAAATTCACCCAAGAAAAAAATTCAAAACCACACCTTCTGCTGCTAAAGTTATGGCTACGGTATTTTTCGATTCCGAAGGACTCTTGCTTGTGGACATCGTGCCAAGTGGAACCACCATAAATTCTAATGCATATGTGATGACACTGAAGAAACTTAAGCTCGACTGAGTCGTGTTCGACATTTTGTAATTGCTAGCACAATCAAAATGACTGAGCAAACATTACTCATTGTTCATCGTAGTACAGAAATTGCAGTCAGCCAAGATGGCGGTGATTTGCACAAACAGATAAATGAAATCGAAGAGCTAACCGCACAGTTAGCAGAAAGCCGATATAAATCTGAGATAGGTATCACAGATGTAACAAATGACAGCACATATACACAGACAAACTATGACGATACCGTGACGACTATCCACGAAATAGTTTCACGAGTCTCCCGAAGCGATATATCGCTGCTGAACGAAACAGAGGAACTCGAAACAGCAATGTTTTGACAACATAGGGCGGACACCGATTATCGGTGATCTGAATATTAACACGCAAAGTACAGCTGATAGAAACGATAATAGTACCACCATTGCGCTGTTACAGTAATTACACTAAATTCCAAGATATAAACACAAAATTCAATACAGTTTCACAACAGCTTAGTTACTTGAACACAAAATGTACCGATTCATCACAACGTTTTTCAGAAAAGAACCAGGTGTTCGAAGATTTTCTGACAAAAAAACTACACACAGAGATATCTGAGAAATGAAAAAACAAAAAGGAGGTTATTTCTGATGTTAAAGAACGTTTTGAACGAAAAGTAGGTTCAGTTGGTGACAATCAAGAACATGTAGAAAGTGAATTAAAGTAAATCACGGACACGAATAATAGTATAAGAGCAAATTGAAACCAAACTAATGTCAACAAGCTACACAAGAACTATAAAGGTTTATCATTGGCAGTAGAAGAGCTAACATTAAGAGTAGAAAACTTGGAATTAGAGTCTGAATGTGCCAAAAGAGAAATAACTTAGGGAGGGAAAAATTTAGACGATATAACTACAAAAAGCAGAAGCAAGTACCTTAGATCAGAGCAGTACATTAGTGCAGAAGGTAGTATCTGAATGCAAAGTCTATGTAGACGTTGTATACGAGGCCTTGAAGAATAAGGAAACCGAGTCGTCAAATGACGTATGTCAGGTTGCTAATATTCAACAACCTGCGCCCAAGACGGATGCGTGTAATAGTTATCCACATCTTGTCACAAGCCCGATAGCGAGCCCAAGTGAAGATAGCAAAATTCGTAATTTACCTACAGCAGTATCAACAACACACGAGCAATTGCCACACAGTGCTCCTTACACTTATAACAACACACAGATGTCAGATAATGCCGCTTGTTTAACATCCATCTTCGGTGATGAAGGGTTGCTTAGACATAGGCAGTTTCCCACGTATTCGACAGACTGAATGACGATGAACCTAGTAATTTTTGTCAGTGCGTTCCGCAACGTATTTTCGTGTAACTGGACAGAGGTTCAAAAGATAAGATTAGTTGTTGGTTACAACCAAGGTGATGTTCTGTTATGGGCCACTGAAATGACTGAACGTTGTCACAGTTACGAGCAATTTGAATGTGCTTTCTTAGACTAGTACTGGTCGGACGCCGTTCAAGAGAGATTATGACGTGAAGTCTTTAACCGGGCTCCATTTAATAGCAAGCATGAAAGCTTGCGGGGTTATTTCAAAAAATATTTAAATAGGACCAGATATTGGACCAATCTCATATGACAGGTGGATGTATTGAAGATATTAAAGAGCCGACTTGCACCATACATAAGGGAAAAATTAGTAACCACACCAGCATACACTCAGCTGACTGAGAAAGTTTTACAACATTTTTCAGAATACAGGGTGACAGCCAATTTGAAAAAGGCTAACTTTGACAGGGATAAGGTAAAATTTCTTGGTCAAATTATCTCCAAACAAGGTATCCTCCCTGATCCTAAGAAAACCAATGCCATACGCAGTATTGTCCTGCACCTAGGAACAAGAAACATCTTAAAGCTTATTTAGGATTAGTGCCATTCTTCCGTAAGTTCATACCCAAGCAATTGATGAACAGTGACGCTCTGCTTAATTTATTACGCAATAACTAACCATGTCTGTGGGATGACAAGTGCGAAGAGAATTTCAATAATATTAAAGAGGCATTAGTGAATGTAAATGTACTTAGTCACCCCGATATGGAGAAGGGCTTCTGTCTGTGCACAAACGCCTCCTCGCAGGGTCTGTGGGCATGTCTGTTCCAGATAAAAGAGGAAGATGGTAGGATATTGCCAAAGGTAATTAGTTTTACTGGCCGCACATTAACTGTGGCAGAAAGAGCATACTCTGTACCGGAATTAGAGAATTTGGGAGTAGTCTGAGCATTCAGAAAATTTGAGTACTTTTTATGGTGTAAGAGTACAAAAGCATATTGTCATCACCAATCCCTTTCATTGTTGTTGACATGCAGATTACTGCACAGGACTTTGGCAAGGTGGTGTCCATATCTGCAAGAATTTAACTTCGAAATTATTCATATCAGGGGCAGTCAGAACATCACTGCCGATATTCTATCAAAGTTACCTCAAGGTCTAGATGAATTTAGTGAATCTTTGGAACAGGATACTGAGATAAAAACTTTTCTTATGAAAAGCAAAATACCGCAGTCTGACTACAGTAAGCTTTGTAAACAAATGAAAACCTTGCAACAACAGGACCTAAGATCTACATCTACATCCATACTCCGCAAGCCACCTGACGGTGTGTGGCGGAGGCTACCTTGAGTACTTCTATCGATTCTCCCTTCTATTCCAGTCTCGTACTGTTCGTGGAAAGAAAGATTGTCGGTATGCCTCTGTGTGGGCTCTAATCTCTCTGATTTTATCCTCATGGTCTAATCGCGAGATATACGCAGGAAGGAGCAACATACTGCTTGACTCCTCGGTGAAGGTGCGTTCTCGAAACTTCAACAAAAGCCCGTTACGAGCTACTGAGCGTCTCTGTTGTAGAGGCTTCCACTGGAGTTTATCTATCATTTCCGCAACGCTTTCGCGATTACTAAATGATCCTGTAACGAAGCGCGCTGCTCTCCGTTGGATTTTCTCTCTCTCTTCTATCAACCCCATCTGTTACGGATCCCACATCGGTGAGCAGTATTCAAGCAGTGGGCGAACAAGTGTACTGTAACCTACTTCCTTTGTTTTCGGACTGCATATCCTTAGGATTCTTCCAATGAATCTCAGTCTGGCATCTGCTTTACCGACGATTAATTTAAATCACTCCTAATGCCTGCTCCCAGATAATTTATGGAATTAACTGCTTCCAGTTGCCGACCTGCTATATTGTAGCTAAACGATAAAGGATCTTTCTTTCTATGTATTCGCAGCACATTACACTTGTCTACATTGAGATTAAATTGCCATTCCCTGCACCGTGCGTCAATTCGTTACAGATCCTCCTGCATTTCAGTACAATTTTGCATTGTTACAACCTCTCGATATACTACAGCATCATCCGCAAAAAGCCTCCGTGAACTTCCGATGTTATCCACAAGGTAGTTTATATACATTGTGAATATCAACTGTCCTACGACACTCCCCTGCGGCACACATGAAATCACTCTTACTTCGGAAGACTTCTCTACATTGAGAATGACATGCTGCGTTCCGTTATCTAGGAACTCTTCAATCCAATCACACAATTGGTCTGATAGTCCATATGCTCTTCCTTTGTCCATTAAACGACTGTGGGGAACTGTATCAAACGCCTTGCGGAAGTCAAGAAACACGGCATCTACCTGGGAACCCGTGTCTATGGCCCTCTGAGTCTCGTGGACGAATAGCGCGACCTGGGTTTAACACGATCGTCTTTTTCGAAACCCATGCTGATTCCTAAGAGTGAATTTCTAGTCTCCAGAAAAGTCATTATATTCGAACATAATACGTGTTCCAAAATTCTACAACTGCTCGACGTTAGAGATATAGATCTATAGTTCTGCACATCTGTTCGACGTCCCTTCTTGAAACCGGGGATGACCTGTGCCCTTTTCCAATCTTTTGGAACGCTACGCTCTTCTAGAACAATATCTAGAGTTTGCAGTGCAGAATGTACAAGATTAATGTATATGGCTTATTTCGATTCTATTATATCCTATGGAATAACATTCTGGGGTGCAATTAAATGTCGCTTCAGAGAGGATTTTAAATTACAGAAAAGGGCCATTAGAATTATTACACACAGCTCCCCACAAACACACTGCAATCCGTTGTTCATGCAGCTAACCATACTTACAGTACCATCTTTGTACATATTAAAAAGACTACTGCATACAAGAACACACTTGAGTAGTTTAGGTGTAAATTCAGATATTCATGACTACAATACATGTATCTGTAAGAATCTCCATGTAGAAAGAACAAGAAAAACAAAAACTCAAAAACATGTGAGCCACTATGGAATAAAGCTTTATAATGCTCTGCCACTCTGCATCAGGGGAACAGAAGATGAAGGAAAATTTAAATCAGAATTTAAAAAAGTTTATGATAAATAAATGTTTTTATAGCATAGAGGAATATTTTGAATCCTTAAATCACTAACTGATAGTTGTATTGTTAATATCATGTTCTCATTGTCAGTTCTATGTCTCATTTATACTCTTTTTAACTCTAAAATTATGTGTAATATATGTTTTCCAAAATGTGCTTATATATATATATATATATATATATATATATATATATATATATATATATATATCCATCACATACGGTACATGTTAAAGAAGCATGTAAAAGAACAACACATTAATTCAATGTTTTATTTTTCAACATATTATATAATGTTAATTTTGTGTGTTTTAATTCAATGTTTTAATTTTCAACATAATATTAATTTTGTGTGTGATATAAATTTGTAATATTCTGCTGTGCATATTCTGGACAGTATTATGACAATTCCTATATCATGTAAATGATGAAAAGGACGATAATAAATGAAATGAAATGAAATACGGTACACCGCTGCAAGAAGGGGAGCAAGTTCCTTTGCGTACTCTGTAAAATCGAAATGGTATCCCATCAGCTCCAGCGGCCTTTCCTCTTTTGAGCGATTTTAATTGTTTTTCTATCCCTCAGTCACCTATTTCGATATCTACCATTTTGTCATCTGTGCGACAATTTAGAGAAGGAACTATAGTGCAGTCTTCCTCTGTGAAACAGCTTTGGAAAAAGACATTTAGTATTTCGGCCTTTAGTCTGTTATCCTCTGTTTCAGTACCATTTTGGTCATAGAGTGTCTGGACATTTTGTTTTCATCCACCTACCACTTTGACATAAGACCAAAATTTCTTATGATTTTCTGCCAAGTCAGTACATAGAACTTTAATTTCGAATCATTGAATGTGTCTCGCATAGCCCTCCTCACACTACATTTCGCTTCGTGTAATTTTTGTTTGTCTGCAAGGCTTTGGCTATGTTTATGTTTGCTGTGAAGTTCCCTTTGCTTCCGTATCAGTTTCCTAACTCAGTTGTTGTACCACGGTAATTCTTTTCCATCTCTTACGAACTTGCTTGGCACATACTCATCTAATGCATATTGTACGATGGATTTGAACTTTGTCCACTGATCCTCAACACTATCTGTAGTTGAGATAAAACTTTTGTGTTGAGCTGTCAAGTACTCGGGAATCTGATTTTTGTCACTTTTGCTAAACAGAAAAATCTTCCTACCTTTTTTAATATTTCTATTTACGGCTGAAATCACCGGGTCTGTTTGTCACCAGAAGGTCTAATATGTTATCGCCACTAGTCGGTTCTCTGTTTAACTGCTCAAGGTAGTTTTCAGATAATGCACTTAAAAAAAATTCACTGGGTTCTTTGTCCCTGCCACCCGTTATAAACGTTTGAGTCTCCCAGTCTATATCTGGTAAATTAAAAGATGGAGCAAGATCAAACAAAAACTAACACAGGACGACAACGAACAGATAAAAATACGCCACAGGGAATATAAAGTTGTTTCATTCCCTCACAAACACCCTGACTCAGAACAGGTCAGTTTGTCCTCCTGAGAAATTCATATTGCACACCCATGAAGTGTGGGGACACTATGGGGTAAGTAAATGTACGGACGAGATAGGTAAACATTTCTACTTTCCAAATCTGAGATGACGAGTACTTCAAGTATTACGAAAATGTATAGTGTGTCGGAAGGCAAAACATTCTCTTCTAAACATATGCTTCGCCCGATATTAACTAGGAAACCTGTAGATTTAGTGTCTCTCTGTGTGGATGGTCTCCTATCAAAGAGGCAAGGGTGGAGTAAAATACGTAGTAGCACTGTATGATGTTTTTACAAGGTATATTAAGATGTACGTTGTACTTAGTGCAACAACGACCTCCATAATCAAACGGATCGAAGAAGATTACTTGAGGAGGATAGGAAAGTCACGAGTGATACTTACTGATAATGAATGCTTCATATTTTATAGTACAGAAATGGAAGCAAGTTATGATATCATAGGTTGTAAAACACATCTTAGTATCAAGATTCCACCCAGAGGCATCGTCCGTAGAAAGAGTACTCAAGGAATTTAATCAGTTCGTAAGAACATACACAACGCACACACACACAAAATGGGTAGAATATGTCACACCTATCATGCAGGTCATGAACAATCTTACAGATTCTTTCACTGGTTTCACAACAAATTAATGTTTTACACCATACAAAAGGCAACCATCTTTTGTTATAAAGACTACTGAGAAAGACTGAATGTAAAACTCAGAGTAGCGGGTCAGTGACTGTGAGATCGCGTCTCCAATTGGGTCTTCTGCAAAATTCACGCTCCCTTGCACGTGAAGTTTGTGGTTTGGCTGAGAATTGAGAGTGAAAGAATCGTTTTTCAATAAGGGGACTTCGTAGCTCGTAAATTTGTGTTACTCAGCAATAAACATTACAAGTTTGAAAATGTTAGGACACTTATTTCAGTCGAAATTCACCACATTACCACCTGAAATTAAGTTAAATCACTAGACAGGAACTGCTACGAGAATTTACACGGACTTTGCAGGACAGGTATTAGGCGACGTCTTTCTTAAAAGTTGCTTTTAGGTCATCTTTAAGTATCTACACCTGCAGAGTAAAGGAACAGTGAGCGAACGCCGTACGGAGGTAGTTGGATTTTAAATTTGAACAGTACGTCGAACGACGAGTTACAAATAAACCCCGTCCAACCGCATGTTGTACTGTGGAAAAGCGTGACAACTTTCTGTTGCCACGTCAGTGGTTATTCTCTTAAATTTCTTTGCCAATACCTTTCTCAAGATTCTGGAGATTCATTGCCCTAGCGGGCTGACGTCCGTTTAATTATCCTTTTTTTTTTACATGATCAGTGTTTTCTTTGTGTTATCACTGATTTTTATAGCAAATATTGCGTGATACCCTTTTGTCCCCCTGTGCGGTTCGTGAGCGATTGCACTATGTTAAACGCATTTCAAAATTATCATCAGTATATAGCTTAACTTTAGAATAGATTCTTCCTCTACAAAAGTCTGTCGTACACTTTCCTCCAACTAACCAACGTTATCTTCCTTCGGTAAGGCCGGTATTACGCTATCAAATTTGTCCAATATCTTTGTCAAATACACTCCTGGAAATTGAAATAAGAACACCGTGAATTCATTGTCCCAGGAAGGGGAAACTTTATTGACACATTCCTGGGGTCAGATACATCACATGATCACACTGACAGAACCACAGGCACATAGACACAGGCAACAGAGCATGCACAATGTCGGCACTAGTACAGTGTATATCCACCTTTCGCAGCAATGCAGGCTGCTATTCTCCCATGGAGACGATCGTAGAGATGCTGGATGTAGTCCTGTGGAACGGCTTGCCATGCCATTTCCACCTGGCGCCTCAGTTGGACCAGCGTTCGTGCTGGACGTGCAGACCGCGTGAGACGACGCTTCATCCAGTCCCAAACATGCTCAATGGGGGACAGATCCGGAGATCTTGCTGGCCAGGGTAGTTGACTTACACCTTCTAGAGCACGTTGGGTGGCACGGGATAAATGCGGACGTGCATTGTCCTGTTGGAACAGCAAGTTCCCTTGCCGGTATAGGAATGGTAGAACGATGGGTTCGATGACGGTTTGGATGTACCGTGCACTATTCAGTGTCCCCTCGACGATCACCAGTGGTGTACGGCCAGTGTAGGAGATCGCTCCCCACACCATGATGCCGGGTGTTGGCCCTGTGTGCCTCGGTAGTATGCAGTCCTGATTGTGGCGCTCACCTGCACGGCGCCAAACACGCATACGACCATCATTGGCACCAAGGCAGAAGCGACTCTCATCGCTGAAGACGACACGTCTCCATTCGTCCCTCCATTCACGCCTGTCGCGACACCACTGGAGGCGGGCTGCACGATGTTGGGGCGTGAGCGGAAGACGGCCTAACGGTGTGCGGGACCGTAGCCCAGCTTCATGGAGACGGTTGTGAGTGGTCCTCGCCGATACCCCAGGAGCAACAGTGTCCCTAATTTGCTGGGAAGTGGCGGTGCGGTCCCCTACGGCACTGCGTAGGATCCTACGGTCTTGGCGTGCATCCGTGCGTCGCTGCGGTCCGGTCCCAGGTCGACGGGCACGTGCACCTTCCGCCGACCACTGGCGACAACATCGATGTACTGTGGAGACCTCACGCCCCACGTGTTGAGCAATTCGGCGGTACGTCCACCCGGCCTCCCGCATGCCCACTATACGCCCTCGCTCAAAGTCCGTCAACTGCACATACGGTTCACGTCCACGCTGTCGCGGCATGCTACCAGTGTTAAAGACTGCGATGGAGCTCCGTATGCCACGGCAAACTGGCTGACACAGACGGCGGCGGTGCACAAATGCTGCGCAGCTAGCGCCATTCGACGGCCAACACCGCGGTTCCTGGTGTGTCCGCTGTGCCGGGCGTGTGATCATTGCTTGTACAGCCCTCTCGCAGTGTCCGGAGCAAGTATGGTGGGTCTGACACACCGGTGTCAATGTGTTCTTTTTTCCATTTCCAGGAGTGTATATTTAATGGTGTAATAGGGAACTTTGTCAAATGTCGTCCAATATTTGATCAAATCTAGGGCCTCGCTGTAGATTTGATCAAAGAAGCCGCTTGTCTTCTGTTCAGTGCTATGTGACATGTTACCACGTGGAGCGCTAGCATAGCTGCAGCATTCTGTCGTCTGTAGTGTTTCTATAAAAATGCTGGTAAATACAATTGGTGTGTGCCGACAACTACAAAATTAATAGAGATGTATGAAGCTGATGAGACGCTTTACAACGTGAGGCACGCTGAATACAAAAATAGATTAAGAAGATTGGAGACCTGACCTAACCTAACCTAACCTAACCTAACACTCTCCTATATCAAGGAGCTGGCCGCGGTAGCCGAGCGATTCTACGCACTTCAATCCGGAACCACGCGGCTGCTACGGTCGCAGGTTCGAATCCTGCCTCGGGCATGGATGTGTGTGATGTCCTTAGGTTTTAGTAGGACTGATGACCTCCGATGTTAAGTCCCATAGTGCCTAGAGCCATTTATAGCAAGGAATCGGAGTGTTACAGTGAGCCTGTCTTCTGCAGATGTAGCATTTCTTAAGTGAATATTATGCTTTGTGATATGAGGATACACATCATTGACCACATACAGAAATGTATGCTCATCCATTCTTAAGTAATTGATGTACGACTTAACGTCCTCCACTATAAGCTCACGTAACAAGTTTTGTTGAATGCTTTTATCGTGTCGTCGTAAAACCCACAGCTTCACCCACGTATGTTTCCTTTTTTTCCCCTGCTTCTCTTCCGCATGTGCACACAGTGCAATTGTGGTACATGCAACTGCTACGGTTAATAACAAGTTGTTGTTGTCAGCCATCTTGAACTTTGACGAAAATTATATGACAGTGTAATACCCCTTCTAGCACTACGTCAAAGATCTTTGTCAAATATATTTGACGGAATATTTGATCACATCTTTGATCAAATCTTTGACGAAGAAATTTGATCTTGTAATACCGGCCTAACGACTGTCTTTCTCACCGCAAAATTTAATTATGCATATATGGGATCGCAAACAGTTACATCACAATCCGATTAGCAAGAAGGAGGGTACAAGTCGACAAGGAAGCACCGAGGACTCCTGAAGAAATTAAGTACCGCATGACACATGTCAATGTCACATTGAATGCAGATAAAGTTCAGCATGCAGTACTGTAGGTGTAGAAGCAGGGTCAACCTTCTGTGCACCTGATGTGCCATTCGTTAGAACAAACACAGAAACTGTTGTAATAAGTCAAAATTGGTAGAATTATGCGTTGTCATATTACCACCTCAACTCATTGCGAATATCTGGACGGCTTTGTGATTGTTGTTGTTCTTGTGGTCTTCAGTCTAAACACTGGTTTGATGCAGCTCTCCACGCTACTCTATCCTGTACAAGCCTCTTCATCTGCGAGTAACTCCTGCAACCTACATCCCTCTGAATCTGCTTACTTTATTCATCTCTTCGTCTCCCCCTACGGTTTATACCGCCCCCCCTCCCCCCTCTAGTTCTCTCCAGTACGAAACTGGTGATCCCTTGATGCCTCAGAATATGTCCTACCTGCTTACTTTATTCATCTCTCCGTCTCCCCCTACGGTTTATAACTCCCCCCATCCCCCCTCCAGTTTTCTCCAGTACGAAATTGGTGATCCCTTGATGCCTCAGAACATGTCCTACCTAACGATCCCTTATTTTACTCATGTTGCACAAGAAATTAATCTTCTCCCCAATTCTATACAGTACCTTTTCATTAGTTATGTGATCTGTCCGTTTAATCTGCAGCATTCTTCTGTAGCACCAAATCTCAAAAGCTTCTATTCTCTTCTTGTTTAAACTGTTTAACGTCCATGTTTCACTTCCATACATGGCTACACTCCATACAAATACTTTCAGAAAAGACTTCCTGACACTTAAATCTATACTCGAAGTTAACCAATTTCTCTCCTTCAGAAATGCTTTCCTTGCCATTGCCATTGCCATTAAACAATAAAGATGACAAGGTAAGCCACTCATTACCTGTAGTTACCTTGTATTTATTAGTTTGTTGTACAAATGATTCTTTGTATAATGAATAACATTAAAACTTAGGAGGATAAATGTGAAACATCTGTTAATTGCCCTTACATGAGATTATTTGCAATCATGGAAGCCTTAAGTTCTCCAGTGTTTTGTATGCTACTTCATCTGCTTTGAACCAAAAAGAATTTGAGCTGTAAATGACCATTTGTTTGTATGTAGAAATATGTAAACATTAAGGGTTTCAGAAGTGGCTGTTTGTTTTACAGCATGCTAATGGGCTGCAAAATAATATGTGCACTGAATATTTCATAATAAAGAGAGGGAATAGAGAGTTGCACAATATACTTAGAAACTACTGCTGGTAGTATCTAGGATGTGATTAACTTCTCACCTAAGAGAAAGCCCCAGAGAAATGCTAAAAAATATTCTACGCCCTATGTATCACCACTATAAGTTCACCTTGTTTTATAGAGTATGTATGTAGATATCTGTGCATTAGTAACTTTTTAAAACTTGTGAAACCGCTGTAGCTTATGAAAATCCATTTTTTGCTAATGATTAGGTAAACATTTGTTCCTTGCATCTAATCCCGCCCCCTCTCCCCCTCCAGTTCCTAGCCCAACAGGTACTGACCGTCTTCACAGCCTTGTAATGGCTTTCTCTGGAAGTATATATTAATAACATTATATTGTGCATCATGTGTCATAAAAATTGCAAGCTCTTGGACATGTAGAGATTGAAGAACTGTCCATGTTTTAAAAATGCTCAAAAAATTTTAATTAAGCTTTTATTTGGCAGATAGGCAAGTAAAGAGTTACAGGGAATGTAACACATCGATTACAAGTGTAGTGGAAAGAGGCATGAGAAATAGCCAGCCAAAGTCTATGTTGTGTCCTGTGTGAAGAGAAGAAGGTGAAAATGTATTAAAGCTTTGAAAGGTAAGACCCTGGCACAAGAAAATCATTTTCTTAAATGTGCTTTTTTGTTTATGAAATTGAGTTGATGCTGCAACTAATGCTACTCCATTTGAGGTGAAACTGTTCTAAAGATTCAACCTCATGAAGCTGTGAAAGCTGATACTGAAAAGTTATTGTGGAAGGCGCTTTCTGTTGTTTTCAAACATTTTTATTAATAATCGTTGATTTAATTCTAATAATTGTGGTTCAAAACAAATACAAACTGAGGAACGTGTTTGTTATTTCCCTGTTCTATGGATCACAGTTATGAGCCCTCACTGTGATACAGAATGAGACAGTTTTGTAATTACAGTACACCTTCTCAGTGAAAAATATGGTAACATTAGGACTATTGATTATTTACATGGTTGTGTTACTCTCTCTCTCTCTCTCTCTCTCTCTCTCTCTCTCTCTCATGCAGACACACAAACACACACACACACACACACACACACACACACACACCATTTCATTGTTATTATTATTATTTGATTACTTTCTCAGACTTTTTAGAAGTCTGGTTAAGAATGGAGTGACGCGGGCCTTTATCAAGCGTCACTTCCTTTTTGCTGTACGGTACATGTTATATTGCATTTAGGAACTTTCGGGTAATTGAACATGTATCAATAATTACGGATTTCTGTAATTGTATATATATGTTTGGATGTAGCTGTATTGCATTGATGTATTGGTGGATATTGTGTGGTATGACTCCTGTAGTTGATAGTATAATTGGTATGATGTCAACTTTATCCTGATGCCACATGTCTTTGACTTCCTCAGCCAGTTGGATGTATTTTTCAATTTTTTCTCCTGTTTTCTTTTGTATATTTGTTGTATTGGGTATGGATATTTCGATTAATTGTGTTAATTTCTTCTTTTTATTGGTGAGTATGATGTCAGGTTTGTTATGTGGCGTTGTTTTATCTGTTATAATGGTTCTGTTCCAGTATAATTTGTATTCATCATTCTCCAGTACATTTTGTGGTCCATACTTGTATGTAGGAACGTGTTGTTTTATAAGTTTATGTTGTAAGGCAAGCTGTTGATGTATTATTTTTGCGACATTGTCATGTCTTCTGGGGTATTCTGTATTTGCTAGTATTGTACATCCGCTTGTGATGTGATCTACTGTTTCTATTTGTTGTTTACAAAGTCTGCATTTATCTGTTGTGGTATTGGGATCTTTAATAATATGCTTGCTGTAATACCTGGTGTTTATTGTTTGATCCTGTATTGCAATCATGAATCCTTCTGTCTCACTGTATATATTGCCTTTTCTTAGCCATGTGTTGGATGCGTCTTGATCGATGTGTGGCTGTGTTAGATGATACGGGTGCTTGCCATGTAGTGTTTTCTTTTTCCAATTTACTTTCTTCGTATTTGTTGATGTTATGTGATCTAAAGGGTTGTAGAAGTGGTTATGAAGTTGCAGTGGTGTAGCCGATGTATTTATATGAGTGATTGCCTTGTGTATTTTGCTAGTTTCTGCTCGTTCTAGAAAGAATTTTCTTAAATTGTCTACCTGTCCATAGTGTAGGTTTTTTATGTCGATAAATCCCCTTCCTCCTTCCTTTCTGCTTAATGTGAATCTTTCTGTTGCTGAATGTATGTGATGTATTCTATATTTGTGGCATTGTGATCGTGTAAGTGTATTGAGTGCTTCTAGGTCTGTGTTACTCCATTTCACTACTCCAAATGAGTAGGTCAATATTGGTATGGCATAAGTATTTATAGCTTTTGTCTTGTTTCTTGCTGTCAATTCTGTTTTCAGTATTTTTGTTAGTCTTTGTCTATATTTTTCTTTTAGTTCTTCTTTAATATTTGTATTATCTATTCCTATTTTTTGTCTGTATCCTAGATATTTATAGATATCTGTTTTTTCCATCGCTTCTATGCAGTCGCTGTGGTTAACCAATATGTAATCTTCTTGTTTAGTGTGTTTTCCCTTGACTATGCTATTTTTCTTACATTTGTCTGTTCCAAACGCCATACTTATATCATTGCTGAATACTTCTGTTATCTTTAGTAATTGGTTGAGTTGTTGATTTGTTGCTGCCAGTAGTTTTAGATCATCCATGTATAGCAAATGTGTGATTTTGTGTGGGTATGTTCCAGTAATATTGTATCCATAATTTGTATTATTTAGCATGTTGGATAGTGGGTTCAGAGCAAGGCAGAACCAGAAAGGACTTAATGAGTCTCCTTGGTATATTCCACGCTTAATCTGTATTGGCTGTGATGTGATATTATCTGAATTTGTTTGGATATTAAGTGTGGTTTTCCAGTTTTTCATTACTATGTTTAGGAACTGTATCAATTTAGGATCTACTTTGTATATTTCCAATATTTGTAGTAACCATGAGTGGGGTACACTATCAAAAGCTTTTTGGTAATCAATGTATGCGTAGTGTAGAGACCTTTGTTTAGTTTTAGCTTGATATGTCACCTCTGCATCTATTATCAGTTGCTCTTTACATCCTCGTGCTCCTTTGCAGCAGCCTTTTTGTTCTTCATTTATAATTTTGTTCTGTGTTGTATGTGTCATTAATTTCTGTGTAATGACCGAAGTTAATATTTTGTAGATTGTTGGTAGGCATGTTATGGGGCGATATTTAGCTGGGTTTGCTGTGTCTGCTTGATCTTTAGGTTTCAGATAAGTTATTCCATGTGTAAGTGTATCAGGGAATATGTATGGGTCTGCAATGTAACTGTTAAATAATTTAGTTAGATGTGAATGTGTTGAGGTGAACTTCTTTAGCCAGAAATTTGCTATTTTATCATTTCCAGGGGCTTTCCAATTGTGCGTAGAATTAATTGCTCGGGTGATTTCATGTTGCAAAATTATCACTTCAGGCATTTGTGGTATCATCTTGTATGTATCTGTTTCTGTTTGTATCCACCGTGCATGCCTGTTATGTTGTACCGGGTTTGACCATATGCTGCTCCAGAAGTGTTCCGTGTCTCTTATGTTTGGTGGATTGTCTATTTTAATGTGTGTGTTATCTATTGTCTGGTAAAATTTCTTTTGGTTTGTGTTGAATGTTTGGTTTTGTTTCCTTCTATTTTCACTTTTTTTGTATCTTCTAAGTCGTTTCGCCAAAGCTTGTAATTTTTGCTTCTTTTCATCTAATTGCTCTATTGCTTCTTGTTGTGAGATTTTACCTAACCTTTTTCGTTTTTTGTCTGATATTTCATTTCTTATAAATTGTGTTAACTGTCCGATGTCTTTTCTCAGTTTTTCTATTCTGATCTGTAGCCTGTGTTGCCATGCTGGTTTTGTGGGTTTCTTCTGTGTGTTGGTTGGTTCTGATATCTGCCTAGTGTGTATATTTAGTGTAGTGAGTGCTCCTACGTAAACCAGTAGTTGTAACTCTTCCATAGTTGTGTATTCATTTATTTTGTTGTGTATGATTGTGTTGATAGTTTTTATTGTTGTTTCGACTTGTGAGCTATTTGGTGGTCTATGCAAGAATGGTCTAATGTCTGTATTTGTGTCTTTGTATTCTATATATGTCAACTGAAATTTTTCTTCTATATCTAACATGTGTGTCACTTCGTGTTCTATTTGTGCTTGTGCTGGTGGCTGTCTTAAAATTTCATTTTCCTCTGATTGTTTAATTGATGCGTGTTGTTCTTTGTTTGTTTGCTCTGGGATGTTTGAGTCCATTACTGTATTTTCTTCTTCTTCTAATTGCACATTATTTTGTTCCAGTATTTGTTGTACTTGTTGTTTGATGTTTTCTAATTCTGACTGGGGTATCCTGTTATTTTTTATTATTACACGAATCTGATCAGCTAGACGTTGTTCTGTTAAAAATTTTAATTCTGGGTATCTGGTAATAAATGTTGTGTATACTTGTGATCTGTATCCAGTTGTGTTGGTTCCTAGGTTTGTTGCTTGGTAATAACAGAACATGAGGTGTCGATTAACTTCATCTGACCATCTCATCCTCTGTCTTTGTTTTCCTTCTAGGGTGGTTGCAGGAAGCATATCCTGCAAAACACCTCTATTTGGATTTAAATCATTTTCCAGTTGGCTAGCAGTGTCATTACCATTGTGGGCGGGCATAGGGTTCAAGCGCCGTCCCCGACCATGACGGCGCTTGTCCGAGGCTTCTTTAGTTCTGTCCTGAACCAAGTAATCACACTAAAAGGGGGGTTAGCCCTATTAGTGGTTTGTTCTTTTCGTCGCCTTTTACGACTGGCAGAACATACCGGAGGCCTATTCTTTTCCCGGGCCTCCACGGGCCTTATTATTATTATTATTATTATTATTATTATTATTAATACTACTATTACTGCTAGTACTACACATTGAGAAATTAGAATACATCTCTGAAGTTGGTAGAACTGCCAATTGTACATGACTTCAGGTTGTGTTTGAAGTTACTTTTATTATGTCCCAGGTGCATTCAATTAATAGCTCTATTGTGATGTGGTTGTCACTAAACAACATATCAATAAGTGACACTAATAATGGCAGAGTATTTTGTTTACATTAGTGCCAGCCACATCCTGAGCAATACCCACATTTGATGTCAATTTTTGTCCATTCCGTGTATTAGAGGATGATTTTAGGTCCTAGAAGAGCCTTATTATTATTAGTTATTACGCTACACCTGGCAGTCGTTGCATCCAGTAAGTCAAATGGCAACATTTTTATATTAAACAAAATGTAACCTTCTGTCTCTCGAACCAAAAATGATTAACAGTTTTCTTGTATTAAAGAGGCTCATTCATGATAACACTTCGAGAAAACAAAAAGTTACTGTATCATTTATGTGGCTCTGTTTAGATTCTATGGGAAAACGAAAGAGATGATGTCAGCCTTTGGGTCTGAAAATGCAGAAACACTTGTTCACTTACAAAGTGAACTTTTATATCATGTCCATTCTTAATGCAGTGTGCAACAGACGTTTCTATTTGAAAAAGATCATGTATAATTCTATAGTTAGGAAGGACATTTTATTGTGGTTCTAGGAACATTGTCCCAGCCTTGTCATGTCTTTAACATCATTACATTTCTTGGGTTAGTGTCAGGAATGAACTACATTATATTTTTCAGGATAAAACCACAAATACTACCACTAAGCTTACGTGATTGCTTTATAGATGTTGGCGCATTGCTTTCGATGCTGAACAGCATACAAAAGAGCTCTTAAATTGTAAGGAGTTTTCTGCTTCGTACTTCTCCTCCAGTACTGTAGAAACACCACAGAAGCTGCAATTCATTCAAAAGAGACAAGATGTCGCAGAAAACTCATTTCTGGTGTGTGTGTGTGTGTGTGTGTGTGTGTGTGCATGTGTGTGTATGTGTGTGCGTGCATGTGTGCTTGCAAATTGTGACCTTTCTTCACTGATGTAAATTGTGAATAATAGGCTAAGTTTCAGATACAAAAATTAAAACAGATTTGTAGGAACCTTTGATAATGAAAGGTTACATACTTTTCAGAACCTGATGGCATGGTTATCCAGGTAATAAATATTTTTAATCAGTTTTCCAGACAACATAGTGATCAGTGAAGCACACGTGACGAAATTATGTAAGATGTCTTCACAATTAAATCTTGCATATGATTTTACAGTGTGAGGATGAAGTTTAACATTTACACAATATCTGCTACCCAGAAAATAGCTTTTGCAGTTGTCCTCCTCGAATGTTATTATTATTATTATTAAGCATTACAATCCATGAAGGCTTTTTGCTGCAGAATGGACAATGTTGAACCACTTTGCTCTGTCTTTACAAGTAATTTGATAAAAAGTGACTCGAATGTTATGGTGGATAGTATTTTGTGTTCCTCCAGCATTTAATGCCATTATTTATTATATCAGATTCTAATAAATTTTCTGCAATTGCTAATGGTATTTGGTGTTAGTATAGAGCCTAATTTAGGTGCAATATGTGTAGCTCAAACTGCACTCCTTCACTGTTATTGTAGCTGTAACAATTACTTAACAATAGTGTTTGTCACAGAGCAGTTTCTTTGTGACAAAGCTTCTGAACTCTTTCCTCTGGTTGAATAAGAAATGGGGTAATTTGGAACAGCCGCCTCTGTGGACTTGGGATAGTGACAGTACCCACAATCCGATATACAGATGACAAATCCATTTCATTTTAGATAATTTTTTCATGTGTTGAATGTACTAATGATCTATTTTTACTTTGATAAAAAGTGACTATGGCTGCATAAAATAGTGAACATTTTGGAAACATAACCTTATTAACACATCAAATTTGCTTTTTTAAAGAAACTACTTTTTTTGATTAAAGAATAGCAGTTTTAGATTGGTAATGCTGCTCTTTATGCATTTTCCATAAGTCAGTTAGCCCTTTTTCTCAGCTTATCACATAGCTTCATGGAGTCAGCATATTAATTTGAATCTGGTGATATTTGTGGTAATGGGTGGCCAGATGCCCTTCTTGCTGCCACCTGGTCTCCCTTCCCCCCGACCTTCCATAGGACAGGATTCATGTTCCCCATCTCTCTGTGTCTAGCATTAACAGGGTGTACACGCGGACAAGAAAAAAAAATTCCTGGGTTTTTCCCGGTCAAAAATACACTTTCTCCCGGGTGAAAACACACTTTCTCTGTGTTAAGTGACAATATATTTTCCCTCGAAACTGCAAAACTTATCAATCCTTTGAATGGTAATGGTTTTATACACGGACGTAGAATTTCCCGGCACTATAGAAAACGATCAGGGAAAAAGACACGTTTTGGAAATATCTTTGATGTGCAGCAACATGTACGCTGTGTATTTTCGTATTATGAGAGTATACATTGGAATTCCATAAAAACCCTCATGTTACTTTCCGAATCATTGAAATCGAGATTGCGATGCGCTTTTGTAAGCCAGTCATAGCTCAAGTCACGTGATCTCGCCAGCCGATGACAGCCGATATTCAGAGAATAGGACACGGGATGTAGTCAACCAACAGCAACATCACTGTTAAGTAGCACGAACACACAAACAAGGAAAGCTAATAGTTTAAACTAATATACACAGTGTTGCTAAAAGAAAAGAAAAGCTCTCACACATAATATTGGTCTCACGCTGCAAGAGAAGCTAAGCTTTCGCATATAATGTTCATCTTTTTTTGCGCGTTTTACACTTTAATATATATCACACAAATTTGCCAGTAAAATTTTTAATAATGACATAAATGTCTGCTCTCCAGGGTTCGAAATTCTTCTAAATGGCTCACCATCAAAGAGTTGATTTTTAAATGAGAGTCAAACGCTCTGTGATTCATGACACATTCTTGCACATAGTTCAAGTTATCGGATATTTACTTAGAAAGTAACGCTTTTAAAACCACTATTCGCAATACTTTCCCGCGACCTGTTAGAAATAGGTTCGATTCAGCATTTGCCAGACAGCGCAGATACCAGGCGTCACCGCGCTTGCGCAGCTATCATGACGCAGGAAGCCCGTATGTACGTACGTGTAAAACATTGAAAGATCGTATATTATGTCATAAAAGAAACAAGACATCAGAGGATACTCCAAGAGCATCGCAATTTCGTGAACCATATTAAAATGTGCACGTTTAAAGTGCATACCTAAAGTGCACATTCGTATGTCCAGATTCCCAATGAAGTAGACCTCGACCTGATATTAAGCTTTTCAATGTGGTTTTCGGGATGTAAATTTTCTTGCAGCACCACTACTGTATTATATCATGTTTGGTCCTTTGTTATTACATAATACTGTGGGAGTCGCCAGCAGTACATCCGTAGACGCACAGTGAAGGATAGCATTATTCTGTGGCGGCGCGCACAAGGGACAGATTGTTTATTCTTTGATTATATATAATAGGTCTGTTGTTATTGATTCAATGTTAATATGAGCTTTTCGTTGCAATAAAACAATAAAATATTATAGCCTAACTACTTCGTGAGTCTTTCTGAAGATTGTAATAAGTAGTACGTGGCTAAAGTGGTGACCCCGTATAAAGAATTTCGTTGTAGACGAACGAATGCAGCCCAGTTCAATTTCGTCTACCAGGAGATCGACGAGTCCGCGCGGCACGCAGAGTGTTACGGATCGGCGCGACGTTTTGCTAAGAACATTGAGGAATTATGACGCGACATTGAAGAACAAGAATTTGTCTGCGCCATCAAGTAACAGCCTTCCGACAAAGATGAAATTACGCCCACCGCAGTTCAGGGTCAATTCTAGGGTCCGATACCACCCGTCAGCTTTGACCAATGACGTTATGGGAGCCTTTATATTTTAAGAAGTAACAGCTTTTTCATGAGATGAGAAAACATTTTATTTTCCAAGCACAGATCAAAAACTCACAAGAATAAACAACTCGTAACTAAGCCGACTACGGCTACGACTCTTCGGTGTAAGCAGGTTTAAGCCGCTCAATTGAGACTGTCTCTTCTTTACCATCCTTATCGATTTTGAAGCTGTGGCTTCCTCTTGTGATTACCCTGTATGGTCCAGAGTAAGGCGAAACAAGCGGCGGGCGCACCGTATCATCCCTAAGCCACACGTGGGACGTTGCTTGCAGGTCTTTATGTACAAACACTCTCCGGTCTCCATGTCTGATAGGGTTAGTGGGTTTGATGTTTCTCATTCTAACGCTGAGTTGTCTCGCGAATTGCGTGCATAGCTCAAGGGCGAACGGCTGTGTAGATGCTGGAACGATAAATTCTCCAGGAACCCTCAATTGCTCGCCATAAACCAATTCTGCGGAAGAGCATTGTAAGTCCTCCTTCACGGCCGTTCTCAATCCGAGTAGGACCAGCGGTAGTGCTTCAGGCCATGAAGTGGAACTACACATTAATGCAGCTTTGAGCATGCGGTGTAGTCGTTCCACCATTTCATTACTAGATGGATGATAGCTTGTGGTGCGTAGGTGGTTGCACCCGCACAGTAGTAAAAGTTCATTGAAAAGTTGGCTTTCAAACTGCCTTCCGCGATCTGTTGTTATGTTTTGCGGAACGCCAAACCTGGAGAATCATGAATGCTACCGTGCTTTTGCAACCGACTCCGCAGAAATGTCTTGTATTACAACTACTTCTGGGCACCTGGTAAAACGATCAATGATTGTGAGCAAATAGTGTTGTTCTGAAGAGCATGATAGCGGGCCCACAATGTCCACATGTATATGTGAAAATCTTGCAGATGGCGTCGGGAAGTCAGCAATAGGTGCAAAGACATGTCTGCTGATTTTATTACGTTGGCATGTTAGGCATGCACGCGCCCATGCACGACAATCTTTTTGTATTCCAGGCCACACTACTTTGGAGGAAACTAACTTGGCTGTAGCTCGTACTCCTGGATGTGATAGGTTATGTAGTGCACTATAAATCTCGTGACGATTTTGTTCCGGGAAGGACGGTCGCTCCTTTCCTTTTGCTACATCACACCAAATTCCGTCTGGAACATTTGGGACAGACACACGTCTGAGCTGCAGCGCAGTCCTCTGTTCCTCTATTAGACGGCGCAAGAAAGGATCTTCTCGTTGTTTAGACGCTAACTCGGTCCAACGAATTGAATTTAAACTGGCACAATTCCTAGACAGGCAATCAGCGACCAGGTTGTCTTTTCCTGAAATGTGACGCACGTCAGTTGTGAACTGTGCAATGTACTCGACTTGCCTGCACTGACGTGGTGAATTGAGCTCTGTGTCTCTTTGAAATATAGCTACTAACGGCTTGTGATCGGTAAAAATTGCAAAGTGCCTCCCTTCGACAGACCTGCGAAAATGCTTTATGGCTAAGTAAATAGCAAGCAACTCACGGTCAATAGCACTCCATTTTTGCTGCTGTCGAGTCAGGTTTTTAGAGAAAAATGCGAGCGGCTGCCATCTGCCATCAACTTCTTGCTGTAGCGCTGCACCCACTGCTGTCTGGGTCGCATCAACCATGAGCGCTAAAGGAGCGCTCAATCTTGGATGTCCCAGTAGTGTTGCCCGAGAAAAACATTTCTTTAAGTCATGGAAAGCTGCTTCAGCATCTGGACTCCATGGAATTTTACGATTTCCTGTTGTATTTTTACCTGCAAGTAACGTTGTGAGTGGCTCTTGGGCGGCAGCTAATTTAGGTAAGTGACGTCTGTAATAGTTGAGCATGCCTAAAAATCTGCGAAGTCCTTTGTAAGTTGTGGTAAGGGGCATCTGTTGTACTGCTTCAACCCGCTCAGGCAAAGGTGACAGGCCTGCTGCTGAAACCAAATATCCTAGGAACTTAACCTCGCGTTTTCCAAATGTGCACTTTGTTTCGTTAATAATTATGCCATACTCTGTCAGACGGCGGAAAAGCTGCCGGTTTTTTTAATGTCAGATGGAGCAATGGGAATCTGGGAAAATGCTTTGGCGCAATCAATCACACTAAATATTTTGGCATTGCTAATCGTACTGTTAAAATCAGTCACATTGGGTACTGGGTAGCGGTCGGGAATTGTGCGGGCATTGAGCGCCCTGTAGTCTCCACATACTCTCCATGAATTGTCTTTTTTACGGACCATGTGAATTGGAGATGCCCATGAACTATCAGACCTACTTACAATACCTGTTTTTAGAAGTCTGTCGAACTCAGCTCGCGCCGCGAGCAGCTTCTCTGGAGGCAGACGCCGCGGGCGGAAGGCAACGGGTTGACCTTGTGTCGTGCTGATGTGGTGTTGAGTATTGTGTCTGCATTTCCTGGTTGCGTTGACGGGTTCGGTAAGTGCTGGAAAGTCTTGAAGCAGTTTACGAAAACGTGATTCCTCCCACAGTGCTCTGATATTGCCTACAGTATACGAATCGTTACGACTGTCGGGTGTCTTCTTGCGTGACGCACACGTGTGCGCCCCGCTTAGTTGCGGGTACGAAATCGTATCACAATATCCCGACGCGGATGACGCGGTAGAGGAGCCGGAAATCTTCGTGAGGAAAGACACGGGCACATCGCACTGCACTTGAACCGACGCGGAAGACGCAGTAGGCAATATCCCTTTTGTGGGCACTGTCACCAAACGACGGTTAACCAGGTCGGGCATAAGTCGGTAGTTCCGTAAAAAGTCCGCTCCGATTATAGGACTCGGCACATCAGCAACCACAAAAGTCCGTTTTGGATGGAAGTTGGAATTCAGATGTAATGCCAACTGTTTCTCACCATTGGTAGATATTCTGGAATTGTTTGCCGCAGTCAGCACATGTTGCGTTGTTGTCGTGAGTGTATCACCTCTCTTTCTTGGATAAACACTGACTTCTGAACCTGTGTCAGTCACAAACTTCTCACCTGAAGAGAGGTCCAACACGAACAATCGGTGTGATTGGTTGACTGCAGATACCGTGGCGTTTTCACCTCTTTGAATCACGCTATGACTCGGGCGCCTATGTTGTTGTTGACGAACGTTAGCGCCCTTTAACGCCCGCCTTTTAAGTTTGGGTAGCTGCAGGGTTGAATACATTGACGGGCAGTGTTACCGAAGCGTCTGTGGTACCAGCACCATTGATCTGTCAAATCCTGTTGGATAGCATTTCTTCGTCTTTTCCAACTGCGACTTTGCAGCTGCTGGTGGAGTGAAGTTACTTGCACGTTGAGTTTTGCCACTTGTGCTGCCAGCTGCTGTATGGTGGGTTCGGTCGATGAGGACTGCTGCTGGGAAGTATTATTCCATGTTCCTGGCTCACTGACGTCAGATTCCATCACACTACACGTTCCTGAGCCTCTGTCCTGGCTGTAGTTGAATTCGGAACACGCAGAAACTTCGGTTAAGGTGTTTGCGATGGTGTCTGCCTTTTTTGCTAAGACTTGCAATGGTAAGTCTGTTTCTGCTGCAATGACGGCACGGATGTTGGCAGGAAGTTTACGAAGCCATATTAGACGTAAAGACTCTTCAGATAGGAGTTCCGGGCCGGCTAATGTACGTAAGGCTTTGAGTACTTGTGACGGAGTCTTGTCGCCCAAATCTTCGTATGCGAAAATTTTTTGTAGTCGCACATCTGGTGACAACGTATAATGCTGTATGAGAGCTTCCTTTAGCACAAAGTAATTTTGTTGCGACAAGGTTTCTTCTACTTGCTCTATCACTTCTAAATTTAGATGTGAAACCACTATATTAAATTTGTCAATGTTGTTAGACACCCCACGCTGCCGAAATATGCATTCAACCTGCGTAAACCAAAGCTCGGGGCGCGTCGGCCAGAACGCGGAAAGCTTAACATTTCCGTGTCGCGCGTAGGTACTCCCATCTTTTGCGTTAACACCTGTCGTTCCGTTTTGTGGCGAATCAAAGGGCGTGGACCGCGATCCTTGGTCGA
Source organism: Schistocerca nitens (assembly GCF_023898315.1). Lineage (NCBI taxonomy): Eukaryota > Metazoa > Arthropoda > Insecta > Orthoptera > Acrididae > Schistocerca > Schistocerca nitens. The sequence continues at coordinate 76,645,245 of NC_064621.1, read as the reverse complement.
ACAGACTGTAGTCTTCAATCTTGATTCCACCGCCCCATGCTTTTGTCTCTGAATTCATTATTCTCGTCGGTATATATATTTTCTTTATGCTTCTGCTACGATTTTTCGGGGTCACCACTATGGGAGCCTTTATATTTTATGAAGTAACAGCTTTTTCATGAGATGAGAAAACATTTTACTTTCCAAGCACAGATCAAAAACTCACAAGAATAAACAACTCGTAACTAAGGCGACTACGGCAAAGATAAATATCTATCAGCTGCAGCTTTCACCCGCTGTTTTTGGCGCAGTGGATAAATGACGTCGCCACAACGTAATGTGTGATGTTATTTTGTTTGTGCCGCAGATTGCTGTCGATGAACGTTAAATGATTTCTCCGGATTTCCTCATTGCGCTTGTATCTTAAAAATTCGATGTAGATTGTTTTGTTTTCATCTCGTAATTTGTTTTCGGCAGCTTTTGTTAATGAAAGTAGTCGTGATTTATAAGTAGTCGTGATTTATAAGGTCTTGATTTCTCACGCTGTTCGTTATGGATGAGTCAGTTGTTTTTACTGCGAAAATTCTGCTTCAGAAAATGAGTGACCGTAAATCAGCTATAAAATTTTTGCAATCATTGGGCGTCATTTCGGGGAAAGAGAAGGATTTCAGTGTTGCAAGGCCATTTAGATTAATACTGTTGGAGGAAGAATATTCCTAAAGGTGATTGTTTATTTCTTGCATTTATGAAAGTAGTCAGCAAAATGTACAGTCCTCGTTTTGTTAGTTATGTGTTGGTGGGTCTGATACTTTTTTCTTGTTTTACGTTGCGTTTTTTTATGTTACTGTATTGTGCGAATGCTACTTTTTTGGTTTCTCTGGAGGGAGGTTTTTATGTCGTTTTAATATTTTTTGGTTACAATGGTAGGCCGAGGGGTATTGCTGTGTCTTTGCCGTAGGGTTTATGTGATTGACGCGTGGTTTCATTCTTTTTATTATTTTAAAATTTTGCGTCTGACTGAGGGCGGCAAGAACTGATTTGAGTGGTACCTCATTCGTGCCTGGACTTCGTGTTTCTTATTATTTTTCATCAGTTATTCTGGATTTTGCTTCTTTCGTTACAGTTTGACCTTCTAACATTATTATTTCTTGTTATGTTCTTATTTCGTTCTTGTCAGCCTCGATCTTTGACTCCTTTGGAAGTTCATATGCGGTAAGTTTATTTTTACGTAGCCACTATTATGTTTTCCTTTTTGATGTTTTTGCTACACTTGTCTTATTTTTACTGTCACACCTGGTGTATCGATTTTACTGAGTGTTGTTTGGAGGTACTGCAGCTGGTGTGACTTTCGTGTAGTATAGTTATCGGTTGCAAGGTTTGGTCTTTTTTGCATTTTATTTCTTTGCGTGTGCAGTAATGTGTGTAAAGGTTTTCATTTTTTGAAGGTCTAGTCGTATTCTGTAGGTCACTAACAAGATCATTTTTTACGCACTTTTCTGATTTGTTATAAGATTTTTGCGCACCAAACAGTAATATTGGAATCGGTAACTAGAAGTGACCTCCCACATAGGTTGCTTCTAGTTACCAATTTCAACTACTCGACGATTCATTATTTAGATCGGTTTTGCAGTTGTTGTTGTTGTGGTCTGTTGTGGTCTGGTTTGATGCAGCTCTTCATGTTACCCTATCCTGTGCAAGCTTCTTAATCTCCCAGTACTTACTGCAGCCCACATCCTTCTGAATCTGCTTAGTGTATTCATCTCTTGGTCTCACTCTACGATTTTTACCCTCCACGCTGCCCTCCAATGCTAAATTTGTGATTCCTTGATGCCTCAAAACATGTCCTACTAACCGGTCCCTTCTTTTTGTCAAGTTGTGCCACATACTGCTCTTCTCCCTAATTCTATTCAATACTTCATCATTAGTTATGTGATCTACCCATCTAATCTTCAGCATTCTTCTGTAGCACCACATTTCGAAAGCTTCTATTCTCTTCTTGTCCATACTATTTATCGTCCATGTTTCACTTCCATACATGGCTACACTCCATACAAATACTTTCAGAAACGACTTCCTAACACTTAAGTCTATACTCGATGTTAACAAATTTCTCTTCTTCAGAAACGCTTCCCTTGCCATTGCCAGTCTACATTTTATATCTTCTCTACTTCGACCATCATCAGTTATTTTGCTCCCCAAATAGCAAAACTCCTTTACTACTTTAAGTGCCTCATTTCCTAATCTAATTCCCTCAGCATCACTCGACTTAATTCGACTACATTCCATTATCCTCGTTTTACTTTTGTTGATGTTCATCTTATATCCTCCTTTCAGGACACTGCCCATTCCGTTCAACTGCTCTTCCAAGTCCTTTGCTGTCTCTGACAGACTTACAATGTCATCGGCGAACCTCTAAGTTTTTATTTCTTCTCCATGAATTTTAATACCTACTCCGAATTTTTCTTTTGTTTCCTTTACTGCTTGCTCAATATACAGATTGAATAACATCGGGGAGAGGCTACAACCCTGTCTCACTCCCTTCCCAACCACTGCTTCCCTTTCATGTCCCTCGACTCTTATAAATGCCATCTGGTTTCTGTACAAATTGTAAATAGCCTTTCGCTCCCTGTATTTTACCCCTGCCACCTTTAGAATTTGAAAGAGAGTATTCCAGTCAACATTGTCAAAAGCTTTCTCTAAGTCTACAAATGCTAGAAACGTAGGTTTGCCTTTCCTTAATCTTTCTTCTAAGATAAGTCGTAAGGTCAGTATTGCCTCACGTGTTCCAATATTTCTACGGAATCCAAACTGATCTTCCCCGAGGTCGGCTTCTACAAGTTTTTCCATTCGTCTGTAAAGAATTCGCGTTAGTATTTTGCAGCTGCGACTTATTAAACTGATAGTTCGGTAATTTTCACATCTGTCAACACCTCCTTTCTTTGGGATTGGAATTATTATATTCTTCTTGAAGTCTGAGGGTATTTCGCTTGTCTCATACATCTTGCTCACCAGATGGTAGAGTTTTGCCAGGACTGGCTCTCCCAAGGCCATCAGTAGTTCTAATGGAATGTTGTCTACTCCCGGGGCCTTGTTTCGACTCAGGTCTTTCAGTGCTCTGTCAAACTCTTCACGCAGTATCGTATCTCCCATTTCATCTTCATCTACATCCTCTTCCATTTCCATAATATTGTCCTCAAGTACATCGCCCTTGTATAGACGTTCTATATACTCCTTCCACCTTTCTGCTTTCCCTTCTTTGCTTAGAACTGGGTTTCCATCTGAGCTCTTGATATTCATACAAGTGGTTTTCTTTTCTCCAAAGGTCTCTTTAATTTTCCTGTAGGCAATATCTATCTTACCCCTAGTGAGATAAGCCTCTACATCCTTACATTTTTCCTCTAGCCATCCCTGCTTAGCCATTTTGCACTTCCTGTCGATCTCATTTTTGAGACGTCTGTATTCCTTTTTGCCTGCTTCATTTACTGCATTTTTATATTTTCTCCTTTCGTCAATTAAGTTCAATATTTACCCAAGGAGTTCTACTAGCCCTCGTCTTTTTACCTACTTGATCCTCTGCTGCCTTCACTACTTCATCCCTCAGAGCTACCCATTCTTCTTCTACTGTACTTCCTTCCCTCATTCCTTTCAATTGTTCCCTTATGCTCTCCCTGAAATTCTGTACAACCTCTGGTTCTTTCAGTTTATCCAGGTCCCATCTCCTTAAATTCCCACCTTTTTGCAGTTTCTTCAGTTTTAATCTACAGTTAATAACCAATAGATTGTGGTCAGAGTCCGCATCTGCCCCTGGAAAAGTTGAACCAAGTGTTAGCTATGATTAAGTTATGCTCTGTGCAAAACTCTACCAGGCGGCTGCCTCTTTCATTTCTTAGCCCCAATCCATATTCACCTACTATGTTTCCTTCTCTCCCTTTTCCTACTCTCGAATTCCAGTCACCCATTATTAAATTTTCGTCTCCCTTCACTACCTAAATAATTTCTTTTATCTCATCATACATTTCTTCAATTTCTTCATCATCTGCAGAGCTAGTTGGCATATAAACTTGTACTACTGTAGTAGGCGTGGGCTTCATGTCTATCTTGGCCACAATAATGCGTTCACTATGCTGTTTGTAGTAGCTTACCCGTACTCCTATTGTTTTATTCATTATTAAACCTACTGCTGCGTTACCCCTATTTGATTTTGTATTTATAACCCTGTATTCACCTGGCCAAAAATCTTGTTCCTCCTGCCACCGAACTTCAGTAATTCCCACTATATCTAACTTTAACCTATCCATTTCCCTTTTTAAATTTTCTAATCTACTTGCCCGGTTGAGGGATCTGACATTCCACGCTCCGATCCGTAGAACGCCAATTTTCTTTTTCCTGATAACGACGTCCTCTTGAGTAGTCCCCGCCCGGAGATCCGAATGGGGGACTATTTTACCTCCGGAATATTTTACCCAAGAGGACGCCATCATCATTTATCCATACAGTAAAGCTGCATGCCCTCGGGAAAAATTACGGCCGTAGTTTCCCCTTGCTTTCAGCCGTTCGCAGTACCAGCACAGCAAGGCCGTTTTGGTTAATGTTGCAAGGCCAGGTCAATCAATCATCCAGACTGTTGCCCCTGCAACTACTGAAAAGGCTGCTGCCCCTCTTCAGGAACCACACGTTTGTCTGGCCTCTCAACACATACCCCTCCGTCGTGGTTGCACCTACGGTCCGGCCATCTGTATCGCTGAGGTACGCAAGCCTCCCCACCAACGGCAAGGTCCATGGTTCATGGGGAAGGGGTTTTGCAGTACGTGTGGAAAATATAATAGAACAGGCTCTGCTAACGGTATACTGCGCCTTCCACATCGCTGGCAACAGGTTCTATACAACGCTGTTCTATTATATTACATAATATATGCACTCGTAATTGCTCTCGTGTTCTTATTTGTTTCAGTCATCTTCAAGTCGTGTAAATGAAATTAGCGCGTAAGTAATAGTCGCATTAAATGTATTATTTTAGGGCATACTACATTCATTTGTTTACGAGTATAATTCGTTCCATTCATAGATTGTCCATTGCAGCATCTTTGCCTTACGTATGACGTCATTGGTCAAAGCCGACGGATGGTATCGGACACTAGAAATTACGCCCACCGCAGTTCATACCTGATAAACCTGAACTGTGGCTTGCAATGCTTGATCTGACTTTCCAGCATCATGGAATTGTAAACGAAGAGACTGAATTTATGATCGCCGTTAGTGCGCTTGACAATAAAACAGCAACAAGCAGCGCACATATAATACTTCAGCCTCCCGCCACGCGAAAGTATACGCGTTTTAAGCAGTTACTCATTGAGCGGCTACGTCGGCCGGTGGAACAACGTATCCAGCAAGTATTGCACGGTGAAAAGAGAGGAGATAAATCACCTTCGGAATTTTGGCGGCACCTGCGAAGTTTAGTCAACGACACCGAGTTGCCAGATACGACTCTGCAACATGTATGGCGTGTGCAGTTGCCAGAGGCTGTTAGAACGGCTGTGGCGCTCTCAGACGCACAAGATATCTCGTCGTTGATCTCATTAGGCGACAAGGTCTGCACCTCGTTAGACGCAGCGCATACGTCGACGGTGATGTTCGGACACAACAATACAGACTCACAGGAACCGGCGGCGATACAACGACGCCAACAGCCGGACGCTTCTCAACAACTGGATGACCTACGAGAACAAGTTGACGGATTGAAGCAGCAGATGTCGACGTTGCTCGGAGGCAAGACAGGTACATACAAGAAGAGCAAGGAAGATGACATTGTGTCTAAGGAGCGTATCTGCCGGTACCATCGACGATTCGGAAGTGACGCGACGCGCTGCACGTCACCCTGAAATCACCCAGATGGCGACAGCGGCCGGCGTTACGCGCCGCCGGTCGCGAGTTCGAGCACCAGCGCCTACTGTTACGAGGTGAGATCGACGAGGGGCAGCTACGGGTGAGTAACCTTTCTTCTTTAGCTTCACTGTCCCATCGTCTGTTTGTTACAGACGTTAAGTCCGCCGTGCTTATCTAGTCGACTCAGGTTCGGACGTTAGTGCATTGCCTGTTAGAAATTGTGATGTGAAGCTCCCTCCATCTCAGTCGAAACTCAGCAAACCAGACGTCGATAGCGACTTATGGAAAACGTCAGATAGAGGTAGACATCGGGTTCCACGAACGTTTACCATGGACATTCGTAATTGCCGATGTGTCAGACGCAATACTGGGTGCAGATTTCTTGTTTCATTATGCACTTGAGGTATCTATTAGCTCAGTGAGCATTCGACGGGGGACACAGTGTATTAGAGGCACCCTAGGACGAAGCCCTATGTCCACGTCTGATTGCAGACAAGCAACAAATTGCGAATCCATGTCTGGTGGGCAGACAATAAAGCACAATACGGTACATCACATCAGGACTACATCCGGTCAACCAGTGTCTCAACGCTAACGCCGGTTGCTCCGGATCGTTTTGCTGCAGCGAAGACAGAGTTCGAAGAATTATTACTCTCGGGAATCGTCCGTAGATCCGACAGTCCGTAGTCATCGCCATTTCACCTCGTAAAGAAGAAAGATGGGACTTGGAGACCATGCGGAGATTACGGACACTAAATACTCGTACCATCCCCGATTGTTATCCGACACCACATACCACGGATTTTACGCACGCACTTGCAGGCGCGACCATTTTTAGTGTCATTGATTGCAAAAAAGCGTATCACCAGATACCGGTCGCACCTGCTGACATACCGAAGACGGCTGTCACGACACCATTCGGTTTATTCGAATACCTCCGTATGCCGTTCGGGTTAAGAAATGCGGCACAAACTTGGCAGCGTTTCATTGACGAAGTCCTCAAAGGTTTACCATATTGATTCGCGTACCTCGACGACATCTTGGTTTTTTCGTTGTCTAAGCAATTGCACGAACTACATCTAAGGACTGTTTACCAACGTATTGAGGCATATGGCATTTCGATCAATAAATCAAAGTGTTGACTTTGACGACGTCAGATGCCATTCTTGGGCTACTCAGTGACAGCAGCCGGAATCAGCACACTGCAAGACAAACTCGACCTTATCGAAGAGATGACTCGCCCCATCGACTATCGCCAACTACGCCGGTTTCTTGGAGCAGTGAACTTCTACAGACAACATTTGCCTAATGCGGCGGCCTTCAAGCACCTTTTACGTCAGCACTAGTCGGCAAGGATGCAGCAGGCAAACGACCTTTACAGTGGACATCAGAGATGCAGACGGCATTCGACAAGATCAAAACCTGTCTACGTCAGGCAATAATGTTGGCACAACCTATTCCTCAAGCTCGACTGGCAATTGTTGTGGATGCGAGCCAGCAGGCAATAGGTGCAGCTCTACACCAGAAGGTGGGAAACAATTGGCAGCCCCTAGGTTTCTTCTCCCGCAAGCTTACATCATCACAAGTAAAATGGAGTGCCTATGATAGGGAGCTACTGGCAATTTATGAAGCCTGTTGTGACTTGGCGAGACAGCCAAGCCACTACGAGGTAGCCGAAAGGCACGCGTTTAAGCTCACGCAGGATGGCGTGAGGTCTGGAAAATGACAAGGTCTTTATATTTTCAAATAACTTCCGGGAATTCAGCCAGGTAACACTTTCAGCGACCGCCGATATTTCGGCGGGAGAACACCCCGCCATTTTCAAGGCAAACTGCAACGGACAGGCGGCGTGCATGCAAATTTAATACCTCGGTTCTGCGACAGAAGCAGGAAAGATAACACACACACTGAACACTAGTGCCACCAAAGATGACCAAAGTCAGAGCTATCGATAGTGAGACTATGAATTCACAGGTGAGGCAGCACTGACTCTGTTCCTCTGTTTTTTGACAAGGGAGAGAGCCGGATTCCAAACAGAGTTTAAACAGAAACCTCCATCCCTGTTAACGAGGTTGCTCGCTAGTTTAATCTCAACTGCCTCCTTAATGACACTGTCCCAATAGCTGGACGTGCATGCCAATATCTCGGTGTTATTATATAACATGGGGTGACCAGTATCCAAGCAATGTTCGGCAATAGCAGATCTATTTGGCTGCTGTAATCGTGTGTGCCGTTTATGCTCAGTACATCTGTCCTCCACGGTCCTGATAGTTTGACCAATATATGCCATACCGCAGCTACAGGGAATACGATACACACCTGCCTTACGCAATCCAAGATCATCCTTAACGGAACTCAAAAGTGCTCTAATTTTAGATGGAGGTCGGAAAACACATTTCACATCGTATTTCCGTAAAATACGACCGATCTTATTGGACGTGTTTCCTACGTAAGGCAAGAAGGCAGTAGACTTAGGTGTTGACTCAGAATTATCATCAATCACCCGATGTACAGTTGGTCGATAGCGCAACGCACGTTCAATCTGTCTATCACTATAACCATTTTGACGGAATGTAACTTCAAGATGGGACAGCTCAGCTGGCAAAGTCTCAGCGTCAGAAACGACATGTGCCCTGTGTACCAAGGTACGAAGTACCCCTTCACGCTGAGCCGAATGGTGACAACTATTAGCTTGTAAGTACAAATCGGTGTGAGTACGTTTCCTGTAGACTGCATGTCCCAATGATCCATCATCCTTCCTCCTAACCAACACGTCGAGAAAGGGAAGGCAACCATCCTCTTCCACCTCCATCGTAAAACGAATGTTCGGGTGGATCGAGTTCAGATGTTCTAGAAAGACATTCAAATTTTCCCTACCGTGAGGCCAAACAACGAAGGTATCGTCAACGTATCTAAAGAAACAGACGGGTTTTAAAGGCGCCGACTCCAATGCACGTTCCTCGAAGTCTTCCATAAATAAATTTGCGATCACAGGAGACAACGGACTACCCATCGCAACTCCATCTGTCTGCTCGTAATACTGGTCATTAAATAAAAAGTAAGTGGATGTCAACACATGCCTAAAGAGATTAGTTAAATCAGCACCAAACCTGGCTTCAATTAACCGCAACGAATCAGACAGAGGAACACGAGTGAAGAGAGAGACCACATCGAAACTCACTAAAATATCAGAGTCATTCAGCCTCAGTCCCTCCAAACGACGTAAAAAATCAGCTGAGTTCCTGATATGATGTTCACACTGTCCTACTTGTGGACTCAACAGAGAAGCAAGATGCTTGGATACACGATATGTCGGAGCGCCGATGTTACTCACTATAGGACGGAAAGGAACCCCTTCCTTATGAACCTTTGGAAGGCCGTATAACCTAGGGGGAACGGCACTATAGGTGTTAAGCCTCTTGATTGTGTTTGGAGGGACTGAGGCTGAATGACTCTGATATTTTAGTGAGTTTCGATGTGGTCTCTCTCTTCACTCGTGTTCCTCTGTCTGATTCGTTGCGGTTAATTGAAGCCAGGTTTGGTGCTGATTTAACTAATCTCTTTAGGCATGTGTTGACATCCACTTACTTTTTATTTAATGACCAGTATTACGAGCAGACAGATGGAGTTGCGATGGGTAGTCCGTTGTCTCCTGTGATCGCAAATTTATTTATGGAAGACTTCGAGGAACGTGCATTGGAGTCGGCGCCTTTAAAACCCGCCTGTTTCTTTAGATACGTTGACGATACCTTCGTTGTTTGGCCTCACGGTAGGGAAAATTTGAATGTCTTTCTAGAACATCTGAACTCGATCCACCCGAACATTCGTTTTACGATGGAGGTGGAAGAGGATGGTTGCCTTCCCTTTCTCGACGTGTTGGTTAGGAGGAAGGATGATGGATCATTGGGACATGCAGTCTACAGGAAACGTACTCACACCGATTTGTACTTACAAGCTAATAGTTGTCACCATTCGGCTCAGCGTGAAGGGGTACTTCGTACCTTGGTACACAGGGCACATGTCGTTTCTGACGCTGAGACTTTGCCAGCTGAGCTGTCCCATCTTGAAGTTACATTCCGTCAAAATGGTTATAGTGATAGACAGATTGAACGTGCGTTGCGCTATCGACCAACTGTACATCGGGTGATTGATGATAATTCTGAGTCAACACCTAAGTCTACTGCCTTCTTGCCTTACGTAGGAAACACGTCCAATAAGATCGGTCGTATTTTACGGAAATACGATGTGAAATGTGTTTTCCGACCTCCATCTAAAATTAGAGCACTTTTGAGTTCCGTTAAGGATGATCTTGGATTGCGTAAGGCAGGTGTGTATCGTATTCCCTGTAGCTGCGGTATGGCATATATTGGTCAAACTATCAGGACCGTGGAGGACAGATGTACTGAGCATAAACGGCACACACGATTACAGCAGCCAAATAGATCTGCTATTGCCGAACATTGCTTGGATACTGGTCACCCCATGTTATATAATAACACCGAGATATTGGCATGCACGTCCAGCTATTGGGACAGTGTCATTAAGGAGGCAGTTGAGATTAAACTAGCGAGCAACCTCGTTAACAGGGATGGAGGTTTCTGTTTAAACTCTGTTTGGAATCCGGCTCTCTCCCTTGTCAAAAAACAGAGGAACAGAGTCAGTGCTGCCTCACCTGTGAATTCATAGTCTCACTATCGATAGCTCTGACTTTGGTCATCTTTGGTGGCACTAGTGTTCAGTGTGTGTGTTATCTTTCCTGCTTCTGTCGCAGAACCGAGGTATTAAATTTGCATGCACGCCGCCTGTCCGTTGCAGTTTGCCTTGAAAATGGCGGGGTGTTCTCCCGCCGAAATATCGGCGGTCGCTGAAAGTGTTACCTGGCTGAATTCCCGGAAGTTATTTGAAAGTTGTATACGCCAGGAGAAACTCAGGTCTCACATTGTTTACCTCTACGGGGAGGAAATGTATCGGTGTTTACGTAAGTTGGATAAACTTCGTAGCTGTCGAGTTAGACTGCAATGTGCTTTGTCGTTTTTATTGAGGTGTCGTGATGAAAATCATGTCCCAACATTTGCTAAAGTTGTGCACCATATTAATTCACCTGCCGCCAATCGTATCAAGCAACGTGCTGGCTTGGCTCTTGTTCGCGAAAGGATTCGTTTTACTCGTCGACGTTTGGATTCTGTTTCCAAAGAATTGTATCGTTTTCATTTAATGGTTGCATCTGAAGTGTCTGATTTCACTTGGGATTGGTTGGACGGTGCCTCATGGACCTAAGCTGACTGGGAGTACAACTCCGTTACTGCCCGGCATTTGGCAAAGTTCGAACGTTTTCATCGCGCGGAGTCGGATGTTATGTCTCGACGTTCTGTGATAAATCTCACAGAGAAATCTTTTGACGACGCAACCTTATCCGTGCTAGGGAAGGGTTTAAATTTTGCACCCACTCCGAAGAATTTGCCGGTAGTTGATTTTATTAGTTCAATTGAACAGGCAGTTTGCAAACTACCTCCTGACGCTGCAGAGGAAGTTAGGAGGGAGGCATGCCGTGTTTTGACTAGGGCTCGTCCACCCAAGAGTAATGTAACAGCAGCAGAGAGGGCTGCTTTACGCTCTCTCAAAGTTGATCCCAGTATTGTTATTTTACCTGCTGACAAGGGCAATGCCACCGTTGTTTTAAATAAACCTGATTATGTACAAAAGATGCAACGTTTATTATCTGATTCAGCGTATCGCAGAATCGATGCTGACCCCACGAAAAGTGTTGAGAGAAAGACCAACAGCCTCCTGAAGAAAAGTGGTTTTTCGCAGGACACAATCAAGAGGCTTAACACCTATAGTGCCGTTCCCCCTAGGTTATACGGCCTTCCAAAGGTTCATAAGGAAGGGGTTCCTTTCCGTCCTATAGTGAGTAACATCGGCGCTCCGACATATCGTGTATCCAAGCATCTTGCTTCTCTGTTGAGTCCACAAGTAGGACAGTGTGAACATCATATCAGGAACTCAGCTGATTTTTTACGTCGTTTGGAGGGACTGAGGCTGAATGACTCTGATATTTTAGTGAGTTTCGATGTGGTCTCTCTCTTCACTCGTGTTCCTCTGTCTGATTCGTTGCGGTTAATTGAAGCCAGGTTTGGTGCTGATTTAACTAATCTCTTTAGGCATGTGTTGACATCCACTTACTTTTTATTTAATGACCAGTATTACGAGCAGACAGATGGAGTTGCGATGGGTAGTCCGTTGTCTCCTGTGATCGCAAATTTATTTATGGAAGACTTCGAGGAACGTGCATTGGAGTCGGCGCCTTTAAAACCCGTCTGTTTCTTTAGATACGTTGACGATACCTTCGTTGTTTGGCCTCACGGTAGGGAAAATTTGAATGTCTTTCTAGAACATCTGAACTCGATCCACCCGAACATTCGTTTTACGATGGAGGTGGAAGAGGATGGTTGCCTTCCCTTTCTCGACGTGTTGGTTAGGAGGAAGGATGATGGATCATTGGGACATGCAGTCTACAGGAAACGTACTCACACCGATTTGTACTTACAAGCTAATAGTTGTCACCATTCGGCTCAGCGTGAAGGGGTACTTCGTACCTTGGTACACAGGGCACATGTCGTTTCTGACGCTGAGACTTTGCCAGCTGAGCTGTCCCATCTTGAAGTTACATTCCGTCAAAATGGTTATAGTGATAGACAGATTGAACGTGCGTTGCGCTATCGACCAACTGTACATCGGGTGATTGATGATAATTCTGAGTCAACACCTAAGTCTACTGCCTTCTTGCCTTACGTAGGAAACACGTCCAATAAGATCGGTCGTATTTTACGGAAATACGATGTGAAATGTGTTTTCCGACCTCCATCTAAAATTAGAGCACTTTTGAGTTCCGTTAAGGATGATCTTGGATTGCGTAAGGCAGGTGTGTATCGTATTCCCTGTAGCTGCGGTATGGCATATATTGGTCAAACTATCAGGACCGTGGAGGACAGATGTACTGAGCATAAACGGCACACACGATTACAGCAGCCAAATAGATCTGCTATTGCCGAACATTGCTTGGATACTGGTCACCCCATGTTATATAATAACACCGAGATATTGGCATGCACGTCCAGCTATTGGGACAGTGTCATTAAGGAGGCAGTTGAGATTAAACTAGCGAGCAACCTCGTTAACAGGGATGGAGGTTTCTGTTTAAACTCTGTTTGGAATCCGGCTCTCTCCCTTGTCAAAAAACAGAGGAACAGAGTCAGTGCTGCCTCACCTGTGAATTCATAGTCTCACTATCGATAGCTCTGACTTTGGTCATCTTTGGTGGCACTAGTGTTCAGTGTGTGTGTTATCTTTCCTGCTTCTGTCGCAGAACCGAGGTATTAAATTTGCATGCACGCCGCCTGTCCGTTGCAGTTTGCCTTGAAAATGGCGGGGTGTTCTCCCGCCGAAATATCGGCGGTCGCTGAAAGTGTTACCTGGCTGAATTCCCGGAAGTTATTTGAAAGTTGTATACGCCAGGAGAAACTCAGGTCTCACAAGGTCTTTATAGTAGCAAATATAGTACGTAGCTTCTGGAATACTTAACTTTAATCCATAATTGGTGAACATCGGTCTGACGGTACATGCATCACAAGATAAATAGCAAATGATAATGGCGCCTTGCTAGGTCGTAGCAAATGACGTAGCTGAAGGCTGTGCTAACTATCGTCTCGGCAAATGAGAGCGTAATTTGTCAGTGAACCTGTGGTGTCACCGCCAGACACCACACTTGCTAGGTGGTAACTTAAATCGGCCGCGGTCCTGTAGTACAGGTCGGACCCGCGTGTCGCCACTGTGTAATCGCAAACCTAGCGCCACCACATGGCAGGTCACAAGACACGGACTAGACCTCGCCCCAGTTGTACGGACTACATAGCTTGCGACCAGACGTACGAAGCTTTCCTCTCATTTGCCGAGAGACAGATTGAATAGCCTTCAGCTTAGTCCATAGCTACTACTTAGCAAGGCGCCATTTGTATCAGTGCTTATAGCGTACTAATATTCAAGAGAGATGTATTCCAAGGACTCATTAAAAGTTAAGTAACAAACCTATATGTACTTTTCTTCTTATTCATTAATAAGTCTCATGTTCCAGAACTTCAAGCCCGTCTGCGTTACGTTTAGCGTGCACCTAGCTACCTCATTGTGTCTATGCTTTCTGAAAGAGACACAACAGAACCATCGCTAGCAAAGTCGGCTGTACAACTGGGGCGAGTGCTAGGAAGTCTCTCTAGACCTGCCGTGTGGCGGCGCTCGGTCTGCAATCACTGATAGTGGCGACACGCGGGTCCGACGTATACTAACGGACCGCGGCCGATTTAAAGGCTACCACCTAGCAAGTGTGGTGTCTGGCGGTGACACCACAAAGCCATCAGACATTTCCTACCGCAAGTAGAAGGCAAACCATTCACTGTTTTTTCAGACCACAAGCCAATTACCTTCGCCTTCAGTAAGAACAAGGATGGTTGCTCACCACAATTTAGACAACTCGAGTTTATCGCCCAGTTTACGACAGACCTGCAGCACATAAAAGGAGCTGAGAACGTCGTGGCAGATTTCCTGTCTAGGTTGGAAACAATCTCTCAGACTACTGGCTACAAGGAAATTGCTGCAGCACAGGAAACAGACCAGCAACTTGCTAAATTCTCTCGTGATAGTACGTCCGGGTTACGCTTGCAACAAATACAACCTACGGGCGAACACTTCCGAGTTTGGTGTGACGTGTCGCAAGGAAAACCGAGACCGTTCGTACCTGAGAGATTGCGAAGACAATTATTTGATAGCATACATGGACTGGCTCATCCGGGAATAAACGCCAGCGTCAAACTAATGACAGACAGATTCGTGTGGCCCGGTATAAATAGAGACTGCCGTAATTGGTGAAAAACATGCCTGGACTGTCAGAGGGCCAAGGTGGGACGACACGTGCACAAAGCGGTAGGAAACTTCCCACTTACCACACAACGTTTCACACATGTGCACCTGGACATCGTGGGACCGTTTTTGCCGTCGGAAGGATGGCAGAGGCGATTCCGTTATCGGATATTTCAGCAGAAACGGTGGCACGCGTATTTCTTTCATCTTGGATCGCAAGTTTCGGCTGCCCTTTACATGTCACCACAGACCAGGGGCGTCAGCTTGAATCGACGTTGTTCTCAGAATTGGCCAACCTCTGCGGGTTCCAACATCATCGCACCACAGCGTACCACCCAGCAAGCAATGGGATGGTGGAACGCTGGCATAGAACATTAAAAGCTGCATTAATGTGCCATGCACAATCTTGGTCGTCAGCGTTACCACTAGTTTTGTTGGGCCTACGCACAGCATTGAAAACGGATTTAGGGGCATCCACCGCAGAATTGGTTTATGGTGAACCCTTACCACTGCCTGCAGAATTCTTCACCGATAAAGAAGAGGCACGACAGACTGAATTGCCGTTTACATTGCAAATGGTACGCGAGCATATGGCCAGACTTCGCCCATCTCCTGTCTCTAGACATGAAGCGGTAAATACGTTCGTGCACGAAGATCTACGCTTGAGAGGTGGCATGAGCCCCCTCTCATATTTCTATCTTACGATTCTCCTCTCTAGTTGCATGCGGTGGAGGGTTGCTTTTCCTTAACACGCGTACTTCCCACGCAGCGTCTCTCGTCACCCGGGTGGGCCGGTGACAGGCGGGCTCGGTGGAACTGGAGAGAGTTAAGCCGACGTGTGTGAGGCAGTCGAGTGAATGCTTTTCAGACGCCGACATTGTCAAGAGACACGCCCGCTGGGGTGTGAAGTAGCGGCTGGGCTAGAGGTTCCGTTACTTCAGAGAAACTTTGCGAAAACACTTTCTGGCGGGCTACCAGCGAGGCGTGGGAATGACTTGTGTACCCACGCAGTTGTGGCGGGAAAATTCCCGCACTTTCTGCAAAATCAGCACAGAAATTGGCGCCAAGAATCTCCATTGGTGGAATGGTAGTGCTCCGGCAATGGAGTGGAATTTCCGCCGGTTTTCGAGTTGCTGATTGGAACGTAACCACGGCCACTGTCGTGGGGGCGGGAATGTTCGGTGTTCGGCCTGTACGGGTGCTCTGAGTAGTCGGCAGTCGCCTTTCGGTCGAGGACGTTGAAGCAGCCAGCCCTCGCCTGCGGTACGCCAGATCGTGTTCTGGGAGATAAGAAGACTGTTGGTAATGTACGTCCGCAGCACCGGCAGATAGGGATTTTTCCTAGGTGATAATCAGAGCTCAGCAGAGCGCGCCTGTTCATCCTTTTCTAACTGTGTTCAGTTTCGAGTAACAGCAATTACTATTGGGTTAGCTGTGTGTCTCTCTTGAGATTTGAGTGGAAAGGAATTGGCTCCACATACCACTTCGTCTTAAACCTCAGGATCTAAGTTAGGGACAACTTCACCTTTATAGTGTTTGTATGAATCTCCAACTTTAGCCAATTTGATGATTTATAAATTTCCTGTGTTTCTTTTACTATTCTGTGTTTAAGCTTAATAAATCATATTGTTATTTTGAACAGAACTTTCATTCTGTTAATCGATAGAGCAACCCTATCATTCCTCACTATGCTAATGAAACCTTTGTTTATTTAACTTATGTATCAAATTAAATTATTGCAGGTGCCAAACTCTCTTCTACTCCACTAGCAGGGTTGATTAGAGTCAGTTCGCGTATTTTTTTTATCCTTGTGCAACAGCAAAAGTCGGAGTTAGAATAGGGGGGGCTTAGAGCATGATTTACACATGTGGATTCTAGTAGAATTTAGTGATAAATACACTACTAGCCCCGGCACCTCGCATAATATGGCGACCCTTGGCCTCGGATCTTTCCTGTGAATCTCTGATAAACAAACAGGATTCTTAGTAGGAACATTCAATTTTTTTTCTCTCTATTTTTTTTAATGATTAATACCCAAGTTTTTTTTTGGTAGTTCCGCGTTTAGTTTTAAGTAGCGGCGCATGACTACAGTTTTTGTTTTCAGTGTATATATTTTTTGTTCATTGTTTTTTTTGTGTTTCGCTGATGTGGTGTCTGTACCGCATCGCACTTTGTCGGATTTGTGTGTGGTTTCTGTACCACATCATATTGTGTTTGTGATTACAGCGTTGGAACAGCGTTGTTGAAATTTTATGTTTATGTGTAAAAAATATATGGAGTAGATTAATTTTATTGTGCATTTTAGATGAATTTGTTTTTATGAATGATAACGAGAAGTAAGGCACGACTATTATCGGGCGAAGCTAAAACAAAAGAGGATAGCATAATGGATAAGGGGCAGTTTACTGACGGGAATAGGTTCGGAGATGAGATGGGCACATTTTTAGCAGGACAGGACGCCAGGGGCATTGATGAGGAAGGTGATTTGGACGCGATCTCAGAGCAGCGTTGCGGCCGTGATTATGATAGTGAAGTAGAGGATGAAACAGAGACAGGCACACAGGTCGAGACGGTAGCAGAAGTTTATAGTCAAACGAACGAGTGCAGACAGAGGCCAGCTCGGTCACGTCAGAGCTCTAGCGCCCAGGTGTCCAGAGTTACATCGCCCATGTTTGAAGAGGATCAAGAAGATGACGTAAACCCAATACTGAGCTTCCTACGATCAATGAAAGAAGAAGCTGACGAACAGCGTAAGAGGGAGAAGGAAGAAGAGGAGAAACAACGTAAGAAGGAGAAGGAAGAAGCTGACGAACAGCGTAAGAGGGAGAAGGAAGAAGAGGAGAAACAACGTAAGAAGGAGAAGGAAGAAGCTGACGAACAGCGTAAGAAGGAGAAGGAAGAAGAGGAGAAACAACGTAAGAAGGAGAAGGAAGAAGAGGAGAAACAACGTAAGAAGGAGAAGGAAGAAGCTGACGAACAGCGTAAGAAGGAGAAGGAAGAAGAGGAGAAACAACGTAAGAAGGAGAAGGAAGAAGAGGAGAAACAACGTAAGAAGGAGAAGGAAGAAGCTGACGAACAGCGTAAGAAGGAGAAGGAAGAAGAGGAGAAACAACGTAAGAAGGAGAAGGAAGAAGAGGAGAAACAACGTAAGAAGGAGAAGGAAGAAGCTGACGAACAGCGTAAGAGGGACACTGAGGCAATAATCTCGCATATAGGGGCAATTCGTGGGGAATTATTAACAATAAAGAAAGAATGTGGAGAAGCAAAACAAATGTCAATGGTAGCACAAAAAGTAGCAGGCCTAGCAAAAACTGCAGCAACAGGGGCAATGAAAATCGCAAGAGTAACTCTTAAACTCGCAGGGCGCTTGCGACGTGCGACACAAGTCCACTCGAAATCCCTAGCGGCCTTAAAGACTCAAGGTAATATTGCGGTTACGAACATCACGAAACGAATGAAAGAAGTAGAGAGTCGGATAGCAAAACTAGAGCGAAATGGGCACACGAGCACTGCGCGTTCGGATACCAATGATGGAGCACACAGGATTGTGTCTCCGAGGAAAAGCCCGCCGTGCTCTAGCCCAGTGACAGAGTGCGGAACTAACAATGCACACGCAGAAACACCTAGTAATAGCTCCAATAATTGTAGCCCACTTAGGAGAGTGAATACTGAGTGCCACTGCCACTGTGATACAGACGTAGCACATCACAGTTATCAGCAAGATAGATCAGGACACTCCGCAGACGTGCAAGTATCGGAAACGTCTGACAACACCAGTGCGAGGATCGGACAGAATTTTGATCACAATCACTTCCTGTCGATACTCAAATTCCAGAAGTTCAAAGATAATGGAGGGTCGATGCATCCGAGGAGCTGGGTGATGCAATTTACTAATTCATTACCGTCGTCATGGCCAACCCAGGCCAAATTAGAATTCATGTGTGGACACATCGAAGGCCAAGCCGCGGAAAAGATGCGGGGCGTGGCAGCGACGTGTCGGACTTATCAGGAATTTGTTGGTGCATTCCTGCGGACCTACTGGTCAAAGGAAACGCAAGACAGGATTAAAGAGGAAATAATATTTTGTCCTGAACTGGAAGTGTCCGGGCATAAGAGCGCAACCAAATTTTTTGATGACTTACTCAAGAAGAATCAGTTTTTAGATAGTCCTTACAGCAACGGAGAAATTATTAAATTTTGCTTTTCGAAATTGCCAGTTAGGTATCAACAGACACTTGTCGGGAAGTGTGGATCTGACATAGATGCATTCAAGAGTCTACTGCGCGAACTCGAAGTAGTCTTCGATAAACAAGACGCAAAGGACAGGAAGAAGGCGCAAAATAACAAATACCACGGGCCAGCAAGGGAAGACGACAACAGATCGCATAATCGCACTGGTCAGTTAGGAAACCAGGGTTACCGAGATCAAGGTTACGCTATTCAAGGTTATGGAAACCAGAGACACGGAAACCAGAACGTCAGGGAACAGGGTCAATCCAGACAAGCAATCTGGGACAGGAGGAATGACGAACGGCAAAGCGACCGTAATTGGAGGGAGCGAAATCAAGGACAACAGGAGAACCAGGAGATTGAAATTAGACCTCCAAATCCTAATGCACGTCAGAGGAGGGGGAGTCTAAGAAGGGATTGACGCTAGTCCATAGGACTCCACCACTTCTCTCACATAAAGGAGTTCGTAGAATAGTAGTAGTGTAAGAAATGTACATAGTAGAATAGGCAAATATATGAACCTTTGTTCGGGGAACAATAATCGTTACATTAATAGATTAAGATTGCTAAAGTATTAACACGCTGCGTTGTCTTGCATAAGAATTTACTGCTGCTATCCTCTTTTTGTTTATGTTTGCGATCTCCAATGTCGATGGAGTAGGAGACACTACCTTTTCATGAGCAATGTTTTTGTCCTTTCCTATCTGGTGTCCATGTTAAGGGATAAGGATGAGTGACGAGACGTCGCACAAACGGGCGCATACAAGAACGTGCTCTTAGAAGCGTTCTGAGAGGTCGTGATACGCTCCATAGCGGCCACAACCAGTTCGTGAGACGTTCATACCAATGCTTGCAGGCACGCGTCAGTGCACTGCACGATTGTGGTATATTGCGCGATTTCGAGGGTGAATATGGGCAGTATAGTTTTTGCAGAGCTGCGCCGGTATCGTTGTCTTGCAAGTCGGGGTGAACCTGTGAGCATTTGACTCTAATGGTGCCCTAGACGAGAGAAATGAGGGCATAAAAGCCTACCATGCTAATGTGCTGGTTGGGGATTTAGCGTGCTGCTCGTTTTTGTCACAGATGAATCACCAAGGAATTGTACTTGGATATTCGTGACATACTGTGTAGCTGGCGTGTGTTGGGTGTCTGAATCCTCAACAGGAACCAGTCCTGACTTGGTCATATTACATTGCTTCTGGAAAGGTGTACTTCGATCGCGAAAACCGCTTCACATAGAGAAGGAAGTTGCAACTATAAATTTATTGTCGTGTATAGCCATGGCTAACCCAGTCTCTGGAGTTTCAGTGAGGCGTAATGAAAACTCGGAGGTCATGTCGTACGGCGCGCACATCACTGTCGTCAATAGCGGCGAGCAGCAAGACATCTCAGCGTAACAGGAACTATGTAAGGGTATTGTATAAGGTAAATAAAAAAATAAATAAATAAATAAATAAATAAATAAATAAATAAAATAAAATAAATAAATAAATAAATAAAAGGGAAAGTACGATACTAGGATAAGTTAAACTGTAGGATTTAACAATAACTAGATTAATATTGTGGGGGTTTTCTACCACAAGTGTGGCGCGCGCCTGTTGAGTTGCTATTTTTCAGGTCACCAAACCACAGACCCGAGATGGAGGGACGACGGGCGAGCGAAAGTAGCGTAGTTGCATGTTCTTTATAGCACAGTAAAACTTAGACCTGCATAACAACATAATTTAATTAAAAGACGTAGAATGTAGATCGTTGGGATATGGTAGTTAATTCTTGAAGCATGTCTACTGTCGATCTATATAATTAATAGTAATATTAGTGCGGGCCCGCACATTTAGTTGTTCATCCACTACAAAGCATCAGTTATCACACACCATGTACTTACTGAGATCGGTCTCTACACGTATATCAAAATAAATTATTTCCATGTCTAGATTAGATGTTATAATGATTGCCATAGATTAATAACTATAAAAGTAAAATAAGAGTGTCTGAAATGACAGACCATCAATGTTTCATTAGGTAAATTTATTATAACATAGAAGGTCATGGGAAAAAGTTAGGCATAAGACTTTTGTAAGAATTGTACAGATGACGAGGAACGTGGCAATGCAGAGGCCAGCCAGCGCAAAAACAAGAGGTCTTCGGCTACCTGCTAGAGGGCGAGCGTCCCGTCCTACACGCTGACAGTCACCCGGCTGCCTACCTGAGGGATTACACGGGACCCTTGCCCCGCCACAAGCGAAAGTGGGGCTGGCCGTTGACCCTGACACGCGACAGCCTGCTAGCTCTCCGGACGCGGCAGCCGCTTGGAGGGATTCCCTGCGGCAGACCACGTTGTCGTGAGTACACGAAGAAGATCACATATCGTGTCAGAACCTGCGCCTCATGTGCCTCAGGACAGAAAGGGACGCTCTATACTCACCTGTTTGGGTTTTTACAACTCACTAGCATTGGCCGATCTGCATACACAAAGCAGTATCGTGCCACACTAACAAATGTATGGTCTCATGTCTTACTTCTCCTCTCTATTAGAGAGCAGTTTTTAACAATAGTCGCTCCTAGTGCGATCCTGTATGGATGACCTCACACACTTGTGGAGTCACTCCACGTGCCATCATCCCTCGTCGAACTGCAATATTGGGAAACATAAAGTTCTGTCCAGCGAGAGAAGAGACCTAGACTAGTGATGTATCCCAACGAGTAGACCTCAGAGACAATTAATCGACGTGAGGAGAGCCTATCACTGTGTCTTCCTACCATACGGCCGTGATCATATGCGTGGGTCTGACTACAATCTCAACAGCGTACTGCAGACACTCCAGAACTCCCTATTGCTGTTGCCACAACGTAGCAACTACAACCGACGTTTAGCCTTATGTGATGTCAGTACAGTGGAATCAGTGAAGTGCCACGGATATTTCTAACAATGTGATTTAGTGCCTCATTCTCAGCACAGTCGTGAACTTTGTGCAATGTGCACGCACAATTTGATGCCCCATGAACCTTGTTTTTTTTTGTTTTTCTTAAATTTCTTTCTCTTATGTTGTTTCTGTAATGTATGTTATACCTTGTATGCGTTTGTGTTTTACACTGTAATTCTTATTACAGATTACTGTATTGTTCTCCACATCATGTTTTTTTTGTATTTTGTGTTTATTGTTGTGTGTATGCTAACAGAGTGCCTGAAGTCCCCATAAACTGAAGCAGATACCACCACTGTCATTGTGAATGGACCATCAGTTCAGGGAACATTTTGTAAAGGTTATTCTTGCTGCAGGGAGACAGAATGAATCGGAGGTTGTAACTAGATTCTGAAAACTCACAAAGAGATTGTTAACTTAAATATTATCATGTGTGAGTGAGGTCAGGTTAGTTTAATGATTAAAATTGTTGTAACATCTTGGGCATTTAATTGCGGAGCACTCCAACTCTGATTGTAAAGAATAAACTGCTCCATATTTGGCTCAGATGCCCGGGCCATGTTTAGAGCGTGAATGTCTGCGTGAATCGGTGTTTGGAAGGGGCTCCCTGGGTATGGATGTGTGATGTGAGTGTTAGTGTTCCATATTAAGAAGGTGAAGTTGGCTACATCAGAAATAATCCTCCCTCTATGAGTTGCATTTTTCAGTTGCAATGATCTTTTTTATAGAGTGCGGTATGTGGAGTCACTTTGTAAGATTGTTCTTGGGCGATTGACTCACTACCTTGCTCCTAAGTGAGCCAACCGCTCACCAATTACAATCTAAAATGGCGTAGGGGCAATGAGAGGTGGCATGAGCCCCCTCTCATATTTCTATCTTACGATTCTCCTCTCTAGTTGCATGCGGTGGAGGGTTGCTTTTCCTTAACACGCGTACTTCCCACGCAGCGTCTCTCGTCACCCGGGTGGGCCGGTGACAGGCGGGCTCGGTGGAACTGGAGAGAGTTAAGCCGACGTGTGTGAGGCAGTCGAGTGAATGCTTTTCAGACGCCGACATTGTCAAGAGACACGCCCGCTGGGGTGTGAAGTAGCGGCTGGGCTAGAGGTTCCGTTACTTCAGAGAAACTTTGCGAAAACACTTTCTGGCGGGCTACCAGCGAGGCGTGGGAATGACTTGTGTACCCACGCAGTTGTGGCGGGAAAATTCCCGCACTTTCTGCAAAATCAGCACAGAAATTGGCGCCAAGAATCTCCATTGGTGGAATGGTAGTGCTCCGGCAATGGAGTGGAATTTCCGCCGGTTTTCGAGTTGCTGATTGGAACGTAACCACGGCCACTGTCGTGGGGGCGGGAATGTTCGGTGTTCGGCCTGTACGGGTGCTCTGAGTAGTCGGCAGTCGCCTTTCGGTCGAGGACGTTGAAGCAGCCAGCCCTCGCCTGCGGTACGCCAGATCGTGTTCTGGGAGATAAGAAGACTGTTGGTAATGTACGTCCGCAGCACCGGCAGATAGGGATTTTTCCTAGGTGATAATCAGAGCTCAGCAGAGCGCGCCTGTTCATCCTTTTCTAACTGTGTTCAGTTTCGAGTAACAGCAATTACTATTGGGTTAGCTGTGTGTCTCTCTTGAGATTTGAGTGGAAAGGAATTGGCTCCACATACCACTTCGTCTTAAACCTCAGGATCTAAGTTAGGGACAACTTCACCTTTATAGTGTTTGTATGAATCTCCAACTTTAGCCAATTTGATGATTTATAAATTTCCTGTGTTTCTTTTACTATTCTGTGTTTAAGCTTAATAAATCATATTGTTATTTTGAACAGAACTTTCATTCTGTTAATCGATAGAGCAACCCTATCATTCCTCACTATGCTAATGAAACCTTTGTTTATTTAACTTATGTATCAAATTAAATTATTGCAGGTGCCAAACTCTCTTCTACTCCACTAGCAGGGTTGATTAGAGTCAGTTCGCGTATTTTTTTTATCCTTGTGCAACAGCAAAAGTCGGAGTTAGAATAGGGGGGGCTTAGAGCATGATTTACACATGTGGATTCTAGTAGAATTTAGTGATAAATACACTACTAGCCCCGGCACCTCGCACGCTCATGTACACATGTGATGCTACGGACGGACGCTGTCAAGTCACCGCTGCAGCCTCCATATTCTGGACCTCACAGAGTGCTCTCACAGGATGAACATACCATGCAGATAGATCTAAATGGAAAGAGTCAAGTGGTATCATTGGAACGACTCAAACCTGCGCATATGTTAGCGACTGAAGAGGACACACAGGTCAGGCACCAAGCGCTACCTTCCACACCACTGCACCAGGATGACACCACCTCACCACCACAAGAGGAAGCGGTGCCGTCACTACCAGCAACAGAAGCTGGAGAAGTTCAACCAACGCCTTCAGTACACACAAGAGCTGGGCGTCGGGTGAAGTATAAATACCCCTACATTCCCGGAGCTCCGCTCTATCGGAGGGGGGCTGTGTGGGAGTCGCCAGCAGAACATCCGTAGACGCACAGTGAAGGATAGCATTATTCTGTGGCGGCGCGCACAAGGGACAGATTCTTTATTCTTTGATTATATATAATAGTTTTGTTGTTATTGATTCAATGTTAACATGAGCTTCTCGTTGCAATAAAAAAAAATATTATAGCCTAACTACTTCGTGAGTCTTTCTGAAGATTGTAGTAAGTAGTACGTGGCTAAAATGTCGTACGTGCTCGAAAATGAAAACGTTCACTTGAAATGCAGCGAACAGTTGAAACTAGCCAGTACTAGCGTGGCCGAGCGATTCTAGGCACTTCAGTCTGGAACCGCGCGACCACTACGGTCGCAGGTTCGAATCCTGCCTCGGGCAAAGACAATGAAGAAGGAGACATATAAGCAGATTTACCAAAGTCTTTATTTGCAAGTTCTGCCATATGGTAGGTACGATAGGCAATAATATCTCTATCAACAAAACTTTCAAGTCCAGGTACGTTAGGCACTCCTGTACCTCCGCGTACAATGGCTACAGTGAGCCAACCATTACCATGTGAGCATGTATCGTTAATATCAATACTAAAATTAAGTCTACAACCACAGAAGGTCCGTCAACAAGGGCAGTGGCAGCAACACTCTTAACTGGTATGCTATTCTTGTCGTCTCCAGCTGTTGTGGCGAACTCGATGTTCTGGAAGGTTTTATAAACTGTCTGTTTAGAACGGCGACGAATTCTCCTGTAAGGCATCGTGGCGGCGTTCAATGCAGTTGCCTGTGCAGCAGCAGCACGTACAATGGCTTCAGTGAGCCAACCATTACCGTGTGAGAATGTTCTAAACAGACAGTCTATAAAACCACCGAGAACATCGAATTCGCCACAACAGCTGGAGACAAGAAGAACCGCATACCAGTTAAGAGTGTTGCTGCTACTGCACTTGTCGACGGACCATGTGTTTTCTGTGGTAATGGTTGGCTCACTGTTGGCTCACTGTTGGCTCACGTACGTGGACTTGAAAGTTCTAGCGGACTGATGACCTCACATGATAGTCCCATAATGCTCAGAGCCATTTGAACCATTTAGCCAGTACTGTGGAATTAAACATTTCGTTTCAACTACATTGACTGCCTCTGCGGATAAGGTTAACAAAAGTCAAATTTCCTCAGCAAACAGACAAAAACAACTTCATTGTTTCGCAAGGCGATTAATGCTTGACTGTCAGGAAAGTGGAAATAAAATAAAATCTGAAACTAATGACGGCCGGCCGCGGTGGTCTAGCGGTTCTGGCGCTACAGTCCGGAACCGCGGGACTGCTACGGTCGCAGGTTCGAATCCTGCCTCGGGCATGGGTGTGTGTGATGTCCTTAGGTTAGTTAGGTTTAAGTAGTTCTAAGTTCTAGGGGACTTATGACCAAAGATGTTGAGTCCAATAGTGCTCAGAGCCATTTGAACCATTTTTTGAAACTAATGACGTACTTTAGCCTTCCGTAATTATGTGAATGTATTTTAATTCACTTGATAGCTCCCGGCCACATATATCCGATTTGTTTTTATTTGACGTGAGAGTAAACGGAGCGGAAACAGCAAAGTCACTAAATGGAAAGACGGGTCACGGGGAGGTTACCCACTATAACTCAGACTGCTCTGCGCATCAGCCCTCGGATCTACGATATTTGCGAACCGAGTCAATACTAAAAAAAATTGAACATTCAAATATATGTCCATCTTGTAGCGCACATCTTTCTGAAAAGGCTGAAACACAGAACATATGTGTTCGAGTAAATGTAAGACATATTATTTGGTCTTAAGTATGCTTGAGTGCAGTGCCATGCCTCTTCATAAAGCATTCTGCTACCGCACGACACTATTTCGCTCTGTGGAATTGAAACTTGTGTGGTGTCACCGCCAGGCACCACACTTGCTAGGTGGTAGCCTTTAAATCGCCCGCGGTCCGTTAGTATAGGTCGGACCCGCGTGTCGCCACTATCAGTAATTGCAGACCGAGCGCCGCCCCACGGCAGGTCTAGTCTAGAGCAGGGCCGGCCAGAAATTGTGCACGCGTGCGGTGCTCCTGCACATGTGCAACTTCCGGGTCACAGCGTGCACGCCGCAGCCGTCAGCGTTCATGTAGTGCATGTCTCTACGCAGAGACGTCGCTTTATCCACTTGCTGGCATACTCTGTATCGGCGCATTCTAGTGCTCTTTCCACAGCTTGCAAGCCAACCATGGGAAGGTATTTCGCGTATCAAGCATTTAAAATACTGTCACAGTCTACTTATTGAGACGTCTACTTTTATGTTAACAGCCGGCCGCTGGTGGTCGAGCGGTTCTGGCGCTACAGACTGGAACCGCGCGACCGCTGCGGTCGCAGGTTCGAATCCTGCCTCGGGCATGGATGTGTGTGTTGTCCTTAGGTTTAAGTAGTTCTAAGTTCTGGGGGACTTATGACCTCAGCAGTTGAGTCCCATAGTGCTCAGAGCCATTTGTTAACAGTTTAACCCAGTAAGACAAGTAATACAGTTAACAACCGTGGGTTTTTATTAAGACAGCTTGACTGACGGTACGTAAATACGCTTAATGTTTTTGATTTAGTATTTAAGAAAGAGAGCACTTAGCGACTTCCAACGAACCTTATTCATGATTTCAAATAACATTAAACTAATGCAAGGTTTCCTATAACTAATTCTCGCTGCCCTCAGTTACACCCACATAATTTCTGTCTCACTGACCTCTGAACAGAATGCTAACCGCAGATCTCTCGATGATCACCTGTTATTTCAATACCATTATTGCTACATCTTTCATCAGCTCCGTCTGAAATCTGCATAATAACCGACAATTAGATGAATGTTACGTTTTATCGACTTCAGCTGAGCGTAGCCCTTCACACATAAAAAAAAAAACCCTAAATGTAAGTATACATTGGAACAATCAGTTTAATGACCAACTTTCCTGATAATAATGTAACATGGAGCAGAATGAGGCAATAATGCACAGTTAGTAAACAATTTTTAATTATGAAAGGAATAAATCCAAACACGTTTATCACTGGTCATGAGAAATGATAATCGAGTTGATGTCTCACATCCATTTTCTTAAGGACATTTAATTTTGCTTGCCGTTCTCCTCTCTTGAGTGCACTACACTCGTCTTTTTGATATGTATTGTAGTGTCTTTCAATTGAAAACTTACGCTGGCCGCCTATTATTCGGCGGCATAGCAAACACTGAGTTTTCACCAACGGCTACAAAAAAGAATTGCAGTTCCCAGTCATTTTTAAACGACTGGGAACATAGATCTCCCGTCCTTTGCTTTTTCACAGTACCTGCCATTTCTCTGTACTTCTCTGTTGAGGTTACGGTTTCCAGGGGTAAACGAGACTGGGTATGTTGCGCTCTTGCTTGTACCACATAAACAGGGAAGTGGAGCCGCCGCCGTTCTTTCATGACACATGTCTAATAACAGATGTCGCTGACGCTCGCTGTCGCACACGTGCGCACATGTGCAGCACTTCCGCACGTCTGCACACTGTGCAGCGTTTGGCCGGCCCTGGTCTAGAGAGACTCCCTAGCACTCGCCCCAGTTATACAGCCGACTTTGCTAGCGATGGTTCACTGTCTGCATACGCTCTCATTTGCAGAGACGACAGTTTAGCATAGCCTTCAGCTACGTCATTTGCTACGACCTAGCAAGGCGCCATATTCAGTTACTATCATTACTTCAAGAATGTATTCTGAACAGATAATATTGTGAATCATGTACCGTCAAGAGCGACGTTCATCATTAATGAATTAAAGTTAAGTATCAAACTAATTTCGTCCGCTTTCTGAATTCTCATTCCTTGTCATGTTCCACACCTCACGCCAGTATAGTTCTTCCCTCCTCACGCCAGCCTGCGTGAGCTAAAACGCGTGCACTTCGGCCACAATTCGTAACACGGTCTTGGCTCTTCTGCTAACACAAACTTGTATATTTTGTAATGGATGCCATCAAACTATATTCAGGACAGTGGAAATTGAAATGTCCTGTGGTGCCTCTCCTGCTCCCAGTCCCCCGGTTTGACAGCCTATCCTTTTTTTAAAAAAAAAAAATCTCGCAATTAGTAGTGGATGGGATGATTTGTAATCGGGAGAACAAGAACGCTTCAGAAAATTTGAACTCGTTATTGCCTATTAGCTAATAACTTGCTGTTTTGTGTGACATAAAATTAAATATAGGATACATAAAACAATTAAAGACAACAGATAAGCAAGAAATTACACATTTCTTCAATCCCTAGCTCCTAGCATTTTTTCCCTCTAATCTTGCTACAGCTTCTGCGAAAGAATCTATTACCTCATCAAAGTTCGTCAAACGTTTTGCTACATGAAAAATCTAAATGTCGTTATCTAATACTGAAAAAGCTGTTAACACAAATAATACCCAAGACTGGTGAGGTTTCTCGATCTGATTACGTCTGTTTTGTCACTGTCTGCTAGATAAAACAAAATAGGCCTTTCTAATATGGCAGCAGTTTTGTAACACACACCAAATAAACGAGACTGTTTTGGCACAAATGGCCATTTTTATAACACGACAGAATATAGTTCACGAAGTACCAATATCAAATGCCTATTGGGCGTATTACAAGCAAAAAGCTTCATG
Source organism: Schistocerca nitens (assembly GCF_023898315.1). Taxonomy (NCBI): domain Eukaryota; kingdom Metazoa; phylum Arthropoda; class Insecta; order Orthoptera; family Acrididae; genus Schistocerca; species Schistocerca nitens. Next base: position 76,616,184 of record NC_064621.1, on the reverse strand, counting down.
TTAGGAAATAGTTTCACATTTCATTCATTCGCATCAGTTTCTTAAGCATGAGATCGAAAAGTAGCATTACGAAATTTTTATATAAATTTGGAATCATCTTATTCTTCGATAATTTGTGTGATGTTTCCGTTTCTTCTCCTTACTCGTTCTAACAAAGAATCTTGCCATCATCAATTCTGTAGCTATTCCTGCCATTGTCAAAATTTGTTCACCGATTAACTTCACTAACCCTGCCAGAATCACAGGTTTTGTTATCCCGCGATTATTTTCCGGTTAGGCGTTATTACGTGTTCGTACAACACGTCTTCCACGTTACTTCCAGAGTAGAACTTAAGCGGCTGCTAGTCGGGGACTGTACTACTGGCCCTCACTAGTGTAGCGATCTAGCCAAAAAATTTCTGTCAAAATTTCATTTTCTTGGATACACCTAGAAGATAATTCGTAATCTTTCTCACCTGTTCCTGTCACTCGTTTATTTCCATTCTGGTAGTCTTAGTCTATGGATTTCGCTAGTAATTATGACTGATCATTCGCAAACGCAATCAACCACATGATCAGACAGCGATTGGCATTCATCCGTTCGGCTTTACTCCGCTCAGCTCGTATAGCCCCGTCCTCTTTTGTCTGCGGAAAGTTTATTTCTAGATGCGACGAGACTTCTCCTGACAGAGACATCACGTACACTATGCATACATTCAAAAATCAACTTATGAATCATTCAGAAATCAACTTAAAATGTGTTCAAAACTGTCCAAAAACCAACATGGAAGCGTTTCAAAATCATATGAATAATCGATGGACAGACGTGCGCTGGATGCTAGGCGCTTTGTGAAACTCTAGCTGCTTGCTGCGACTGCTTGCACAGCCAACAGCCACCACATTCCTGTATCCAGAAGCGGAAAAATCTACTAATCAAACGCGACTCAACTGCGCATGCGCATGAGCCCGCTCGTAACTGCTAAAACGAATCTAATGTAAACAGTTGTGACTTCGCGCTCACCGGAGGCAATTTGTTGTTATGAAGCATTCATAGTCTTCCTAAAGCCTTTGACACATTTTGCAGTTGGCAGACGCTTGCATGAGCACTGTGTGTCGTTGTTGTATATTTCCTTTGCAATTTTAGTTATTTTCGTTTTTTCCTCTCGTTTATGTTTTACTGTTGAAGTATTATTCTGCGTCCGCAGCTCGTGGTCGTGCGGTAGCGATCTCGCTTCCTACGCCCGGGTTCCCGGGTTCGATTCCCGGCGGGGTCAGGGATTTTCTCTGCCTCGTGATGACTGGGTGTTGTGTGATGTCCTTAGGTTAGTTACGTTTAAGTAGTTCTGAGTTCTAGGGGACTCATGACCATAGATGTTAAGTCCCATAGTGCTCAGAGCCATTTGAACCATTATTATTCTGCAGTAGCGGGGTACAGTAATATCCTTTGTTAAGTATCCGTTCCTACCAGTCAAAATTACAAAAATTTAACTGGAAACTAAAACACTGAAAAATTCCCGGAATTCTAAAAAAATTCCGGGTTTTTCCCGGTTTTCTCCCGGATGAAAAAATTCCCGGTTTTTTTCCGGATCTCCCAGGTCCTATACACCCTGATTAACCCATGTGAAAGTGTGAGAACATTTTCTGTGTTTCCCATAAAACAACACAGATTCACACACACACACACAACTACATAGACACCAAAACCACACTCCCATAGACATTTTAGAACTGATTATCGAGTGTGTGACGTCTGTGTGGTTGTTGTGAAGAAGCGTGTTCTTTTGTTAGAGCTTGAATGCTAGTGTAAGTGCTGTTTCCAATTTTGTCTATGCACACCATCCACCAGTCTGCTATAGGTGAATGGTTGCCTTTCCCATATTTTAACTATTGCTCCATGCAGGAATTTTCATTATTGTTATAGTGTGGGAAATGTTAGGACTACTAATAGTGACTAATGGCCACAGTACAGTGTCATTAGTCACTTGTATCATGTTTAGTCTCAAGTCTCTTAATCTGTCCCAAAATAGTCAAAAGGGAATAAAACTGTTGGACTTAAACTTTCTTTCCATAATTTATTTAGTGAAATTCTTTCTGAAGAAACACCAGCAGATTTTTTTCAATTTTTTCTTCAAATTCTCAGTGGTCGCGCCATTTTAAACTAATGAAATATTTTATTTATTTGAGATTTCATTAATTGTGCCATTGCTTAAATTTTTGTGTATTTAAAATTTGACTGATCTTAGAAATTGTTACATCCTCTGCTGTATTTAATTTCTCTAAGCTTCGCCCTTTTTTTAACTGCTGAAAGTTTTACTATATGGCCTCCTCCCACAACTTGACAGTCATCTGTACAGTATGACTTTTCCCTCCAAGAATCCACAACTTTCTTTGTCCTACAGCAAGCAACTGTAGACAAATATGTACTCACTTAACCTATAGCTCAGCAATATTTGGTATATGACTTGTTTTTTAAATGCTTTATTGTAATTTGCATTGAACTGATCCTTTAGTAACATACTATTTAGCTCTAGCCACTCTGTGATATCTCATTACATACTATGTGCACCATGTGCCTAACAGAGACAACTTTGTGAGCAAACACCAACCTCCCCTCCCCCAGTTCTTGTCACATACTGTCTGCTCTCCTGCTGACACAAGTCAGTACATTCATTCCTGAAGTGATTCTCATACAAGATGGGAATCATTTTCTCAATATTCATGTAATATAGTGCTGCCAAAAACAACTGTCAGTTGAAGAAAATTTGGTGTTTTAGGTAACCTCTGACCAACATTATGTGCAAGTGTATTTATGAATGGTGATAAGTCATAAATGTAGATTCTGAGAATTTATTTGAGAAAAGAGATGTATACTATATCACATATGCAACAATTTCAGCAAACTAGAAAAAAAACTTACTTGAGATGATGATAATGATAATGATGGTCATAACGCCTTTTTGCACCCAGTGTGGTGCAAACTGCTTCAGTAACTTTCAAGCCAGTTGTGTTGCTTTCTTTATTTAATAAGCTTCTCATTTGACTTCACAAGGCTGAGTAGCCTCTGCGCCACACCTTTCGACCTCAGAAAAATTATATGTGGTTATAGGTAACTGAATCCTGGATCTCTGCACTACTGGACAGTAACACTAACTGCCAAACCATTAAGGCAGTTTTATGGACTGTTGAAAGGAGCACTTATGCAACAATGATAATCATTCAAAGGCTGATGGCTATTGAAGAAAGAGAGAGTGAAAGTTTCAAGTATAGATGGAGAGGAATGTGAGAGTATTCTGAATTAAATGAAACTATTTGGAAATGTCTTTGATAGGATTCTATTAGAAGAAATTATACCAAAGAAATAATTGAAAACAAGAACAGTATGGAGACCCGAAAACACAAATGTATGTTAGGTATGCTCAACTTTTCATCATGTTAAGGTGGTAGATGTCACAGTAACTAACAATAAAGATAAAAATTTACAAACATTCCAAGATTTCATTACATGTTTGTGGAGTCCAACAGATAATCATTCACACTTATAGTCCAGTGAAAGTAACGATAACCTAGTAATGTCAGACGAATTGTAACGCAACAAATATGAAACCTATAGTTTAACAAAATATTATGAAAACAGTTGCATCTCACAAAATGTTGCACAATTTGGTATATTCTCTGTGACCAGGTAAAAAATATATATTTGAAGGTAGTATTTGCAAAATATTGATGATTACTGAATGCTGTAATTCCATCTTTGGTTTTTCTGTCAAAGCCAACCAGTGTCAAATAACTTTTAACATTACTGTAGATTTTAGGTATTAATGAAGATTAACACTCAGGATTATAAGCAGATCACATTATGAACAGCTTTTCGTATATTGCTGGAAGATGAAACAGTAACATGTACTGTCACACACTGAGTACTGAACAGTGAATGTGATGTTATAAGGGACTGTAACAAAAGTTGAAACGAAGTCCCAGCATTAAGGGACAAGCACAGGTAATGAAATTAAGTGCTGCAGCAAAACCTACCAAGTGCATCCCAGACAAAGATCAAAAGAGCAATTTTAAGAACTGAAGGAATAACAAATTGTCATACAGAATTTACAAAACATCAATATTTATTTTCACAAAAATACAACAGAGATCAGGGCAGAAATTCTTGGTAGGCATTTCAAATTACCTTGTTGATTTATTCTTGAGTTTCGTTCTCTTCCCAACTGCCTACTAACATCAAGAAACGTATTTCAATACCTCAATAAAATAGATTGACAGCTGAGGAATTTTATTTAAGAAATTCACTTCGAGATATAGATTTATGTTCTTTGTTATGCACAATGTAACGTATTTTTTGTCCATATGTTGTAAAACGTAAGCATTGTTACCCTTTCAGGTATTAGGTGTCACTGTTGGGATAACATTTGTTCAATAGCTATAGAGTTCTTGTGCAATGCATGCAGTATACCCTACAAACATTGTGCAATGCAATCAGTATACCATACAAACAATGCTAGGCAATAAAAAATATGATACACTGGCAGACAGTTACTGTAATTTCAGTGCTAATGCTTTCTGTTATAATAATGGATTTCATGAAATACATGTAGTAATGTTTTGACTTGATCCAATAATCCATTGCCAATTGAACCTTAAGGTTTACTTGATACCGTAATTATGATGTCAATGGATATGATGTGACATGAAGGAAAATAGTTGGCTTTCATACCATAATCATGATGTCAATGGACGTGATGTGAGATGAGGGGAAAATAGTTGGCTTTGAGGCCAAAGCATAGATGTCTGTGAGGAGGAGGAAGAGGGGCATGAGGGATAGTTACCCTATCAGGGAATATGGCGTACAGACTGTTGATTTATTTCTGAATTCTGGTGCACTTGTGGAAATGGTAACCTGAGCTTCTTCAAATGCTGAATCTGAGATTTAGTAGTGCAGAACTATTTGCACAAATAATGAAAGGAAAATGTTTTTTGGTACGAATTATTTTCTTGTTTCCAAATATATTTCTCTTTAAAATTTATGCACTTTCACGTGTGTTCAGACCAGCTCTGGAAACACTTTTCCACATGTTGTTATTACCTAAGAAATTATTTTGAAAGTATTAAACAGTTTCTTCAGGTGGTAAAAATTGGTGTCCTTGGATTTTTGTGGAACATAAGGAAACAAAATGAAGCCACTGCATAATAAATCAAACAAAATCGGCAATGATAGAGCAATTTGATGTTTTTCTTCATTGAAAAATCGATTTTGCTGAGCGAAAACTAACATTGTCAAGATCATGCAAAGGTTTCAGCTATTTTTCCTCATGTCATCAATGACACATAGATAACTAGTTCATCATTCAGTATTAACTTTTCTTCAATCCACTGAACAATGGTCGCCACATGTCCATTGTAACCAAAGAAACAAGTGTCCATTTTCTTGAAAATGTTTTACAAATGAACCACTTTTTTCCATCTCACATTGGAACACCCATAGAGTTGATATATGCCTAGTTTCCAGTTTGTATGTAAATAACTAAGATTTACCATTTTTTACAGTGTATATGGATTTTAACGTCCTTGATCAACTTTTTTAGCATTTTCTTACAACAATTGACATGAGCCTATTTTTTAATTTTTGTTCATGTCAAATTACGTGCAATCTTTTTTGAACAGATATTTTCCACAGATAAACTTTCATGAAAGATTGTAACTAAGGTAGTTTGGTATGCCTGAGAATGACTCTTTTTATTGTGGATGACAAGTCTTCGGAACTGCAAGATACAGCCCTTAACTTGCTTTCCTGAGACACACCAAGGCAAATGCTAAACCCAGGTGATTCATTACCCTTGGTTTTATCCTAACACATGCGACCAATGATCACAGTTCTACAACTTATAGAACAGTACAGCTTGTATAATTTTATTTGAAGGTCATACGCTATGGTCCTGTCAACCTCTTGGTGGGGAAGACTGGTAAACTCCCATTGCAGCCTAGCTCTGGGGAGTCTCAGGCTGCTTCTAGCTTGTGGCTTACGTAACCCCTACATTTTAATTTGTTTGTACTCATGTAGGGTGTTAATTGATTTACTCCTACTATTTGTCCTCACAGTTTTGCCATTTCTCTACAATAATCACGAACATGCCAGTTGGCTGCAGAATGAGCACCTCTCATTACTTGTTATGCCACAGGATCTCATTTAACTGCTTTGGGGTGGCACACAGAAGCGGGAAGCCCTTTGGCTCATTACTGTTCATTTATGTATCGTTAATAATGTGATTGGATGTGAATTTAGTGATTCTAATCCGATTAATGAGATTACAATGATTATATGATCTGATTTCATTTCATCTATTCAACCTTCTGTATCAGGTTGCTGATGAGTGAGTGAGCTTTGGAAGTGAAGAGTGCTGTGAATATGAGACAGGTGACTTGCAGCGAGCCCCAGTGAAGCAATCCCCAGTGAACCGATCTCACGCAGGCTTTCGTAGTATTACAGGGGAGGAGAGCAGCCAGAAAAACCGCCTCACCTTGTCAAGGAGACAGACGCTTAACTGAGCAGTGTGCTGGTACAGGGGCTACTGTGCAGTTTATAGCATGGTTATACTGTGGACAGCCGAGATAAAAGCATTCATTCTGAAGGACAGAACTCTGTTAGTGGGTGGATGTGCATAGATCATGTTAAGAGAAATACTTCAGCAAATAACCATTTCCCAGCTTTCCAAAGTACGTGACATAGTGTTTCTGACCCTTTACAGAATCAGAAGTTGCAGCAGAGTCAGCGAATAGGCTCACGAACAGTTTCTTAACATTTCTCGGGACCTGTAATGTGAGGCCAGTTGGTGGCTGAGAGAGCACTAATTAGTGTGATACAACTGACGTCAGGAGGTCGTAACACTTAGTGGGAAGCTTTTGGAGAAGAGAGAAGGAAATTCAGTTAGTTGATTTGTTGGCGTTTAGCCTTTCTTGGTGGGGTATTTTGTTCAACAAACAATTACGCTATTGTTGGTAACATTTTGTTGGCGGGAAGAAGGACTAAGCATCAAAGGTAGAGACTTCGTCGTGGGGCTTTTAGGTGAACAGACCGGCACTGTGCAAGCTGCGCTCTCTGCGGGGGGGGGGGGGGGGGGAGCCATCTGGGGTTTAATGTTAGTAACTTCAGGTGACTGATTGTAATGTCGAAGTCTATGGCAGTGAGGACCAGTTTCTCCACACAGCTCATATTACACTGCAGTTTATGGTGAGTGTCGCTTGTAGGGTTACAATATCAGGATGAGCAAGAGTTCGTAGTTAAGATTCATGATAGTTTCCACTGTCTCACACTTGTCAATGCATGCTCAAATCTTTGGGACAGTTCGGTTCTTGATTCAGACAAAAAGCCACTGTAGTCTTCACTTAGTCAGTTATCGATACATTTCACACAGTCAGACGCCAGATTATTAAGAAACTCCACCCCATCGAGAGAAACTTTTAACTAACAGTTGTAGTTTTCCAATTCTCATCCAGAAGTACGTCATTCTAACGATGATATCATCACAAATAGAATGTATCTCAAGATTATGGAAAAGACTGCAGGCACATTGGTAAATATATCTTTCTGAAATATACCTGAATCACTCTTCTGGAATGTCCACAAATAGTAATAGGCTAATTTTTCATTTTAATTTATTCACTCGTTATTGCAAGAAAAATGACCAAAAACAGGTGACAAAGCTACATCTTTGTTTCACATGTCCATCATTTCACTATTTTATCAGATTTAGAAAAAACTGTGCCGTTATTCTGTGCACAATATCTTATTGATATGCGATTTTTTAAATTTCAGTTAAGATTTATAGACTGCAGGACTTCTGTCATGGAAACATCTCGACGGTAATAGATCGTTAACACATGTCATATCATCCTTTCTCTTCCTCTAGACGGCATTCTTCACTTATACCTTTTCTAGCCAATTCCGTAGAGAATCTACTCATTTATTATGTTGTTAGTGTACATAATTTTCAACCTCCTTCGATACCACATCTCAAAAGAATTATATTTTGCTCTTTCTCGGTTTTCCATGATCCACGATTCATTTCCATACAATGCTTGGGCCTAACATACATTCTCATATTGAAACCTATGCACTGGTAACCTATTTTAGCAAGGAATGCCCTCTTTGCCTCTGCTACTCTACTGCTTATATCCTCTTTGCTTAATCTATCACGTACTTTTTCTTCCAAGATAGAAGAATTTCTTTGCTTTGTCTTCTTCATGGCCCATAATTTTAATATTAAGTTTATTGCTAATCTGTTATGCCTCTTACTTAAGTCTCTCACCAGTTTACTCTCAATCAGTATTTTGTCCTTATTAGAATGTTCATTCCATGAAACAGGTCTTGTAATTCTCCCTCATTTTCGCTGAGCATAGGAATGTTATCGCAAATCTTAGCATTGATAAGCATTCACCTAGGCGTCTGTATCTTATGGGAGGTCATATGCTGAAACTCTTCAGTTGTGTTGTGAACATCATTGACTTTTATTTATTTATTTTGGAACAACAACCGATTCTGGCTGACCTTGACAAAATTCATTTGTAATGGAAGCCTGCCCATATTCTGCAAACCAAGTGTAAACAGTCTTTTTGGAACGAAGTTGAAGAAATCTATCTGAAGCATTGTTGATCTAGGCCTGTATGAATTTGTAAAAAATGCTATCCAACTAAAACTTCATGTGGACTTCCAATTTTTCAAAACACTGTTATTTAAATGCTTACTGTAAACAGTCTGACTTGTCTATTTCTGAGGCACCATTCTTTTAACAACCACAAATGATAACTATTAAAACTAAGTATTGTCACATACCAATAGTGCCATCTACTGGTAGTTTATAGAAACCTATAAGGTTGGTTGCCATGCTGCTCAAGTGAAAGTGCACTCTTGTTAGTGCAGTTATGGTTTCTACACTGCCAAACAGTCGAGGAGGATACAAGAGATCACAGAACATTGTCAAAATGCAACCATAATCTTTCCTGTGTCATTTGATCATGCAGCCCATACTGAACAGCAGAAAATTCTGGTCTGACACTCAGCTCCAGTGTCGAGTACAATTTGCAGGATGCACCATTCCCTCTTCATGACCAGTACATATATATGGCTGTAACTTATCTGACCAACATCCATCCCCAAATGAAACAAGTACTACCTGTCCTATGCTGCACAACAGTAGCTTTTTTTTATTGAATTTAAGGTATTGTGACACATTTTGATGGTAATTTGCCCATCATCCACCAGTCTTTTGCATACTTATGACAAAAAGGTTTTCTATGCTAATGTGATACTATGTGATGAGTTAACAACTTCATGCACTGTATCATTGCTGCAGTTGCTTCTAGTGGGGGACCATGAGGAATATGGATGGGGAGGATGAGAAAGTGGCATCCAATAGTATTTCCTGATGTTGTTGAGATGTAGCGATTACAGTGCTGCATTGTTTTACTGTTGATTTACTTAACATCGCCTTTGTTCAAATGAAGTAATCACTTAGCATTTTGTCAGGATGTCAAATTTTCAGTCATGATTTCCATGTCACTAACTTCATTTCCCCAAAATTTCTTGCTGATGGTACACTGTATAACTGCATTGCAACTACACATGTGATGATCATCTTGCGACTGCATTTTATGAGCTTCATTGCATAAACAGTTTAATATGTTTGTATTAATACTTTTTCAATAGTACATCCATGGTGTCACTACAATATGGTGATAGAGAGCCTGGCATTTGTGAAATCATCTATGCTAGTGTAACATACTGTATTTTGTGTAGGCCAGACGAGCAGAAATGTGAAGACTTGGAGTGTCCTTCGACTTCTACAGATTTGGGAAATACAATAAATCCACAGTACAAGCACATAGTGCAGACACAGCACACTATTTGAGAACTGAAAAAACCAAGACATTTGGCTTAAAACTGAAAAATGGTAAAGGTGTTGGAAATGGAAATAGTTATCTGTATCATGGAGAATACAAATATTATTCTTTATTAAATAATATATTTAAAAGCTTAAAATCATCAAAGAGCAATTGCAAACACAAAATGATGCAGAGAGAATCTATGTCGATATCCTTCTGTAAACTGTGTGTCCATCTTGTTATAGTAACAAAGTGTGTGATTTGACAGTCATTTTTTCATTATGGTAAATAATAACTATAACTGCAGATACCTATGTAAGGTCTGGAAATGGTCAAATGGAACCACACATCTTTCACGAAGTTTTAATGTAACTTCTGGCACATCTGTTTTCTGCCACAATACTGTTTGTACATATGCCATTTTAAGCAACATTCTTCCTTACTGAAGACTAACACCCAGGATACACATTAATTTGTAACGTCTTCTAAAGTATCTTTATGCGTCTCGGGCTCGGCAGCTCGCCATTCCGTCTCACTAATGTCTGCACTCAGGTTTCGTGTGGCGCTCTCCTTTAAATCTCTGCGCTCACTTCAAAACACATTTCACACATATGATTAATTTTTGGTGTCCTTTACTGTGGCTGTTTGTGCCATTCTGTCGAATCGAACCCCTAAACAGCTCGACAAGCGGTATAAGATGCCATTCAGCTGCATCCAAATCCCCATTCATCTGATTATACACTGATATTAAGTTTTCTTGGCACAATAGTTGCATTACAAATCATATACATGTACAATTTTTACACATTTACATTAAATTTACATATCTGACATAATATAAATGGCGTCAATGATGAACAAAAATATATACACAAATATAGTTTCTGTGAAAAATTCCATCTCAGCCCTGAGTTTCATGTTGTGCAGTACGATAATTTTTAGGCACACGAAGAGGTGAAACTCTTGTAACACTGACGGAAAAAAGTAATTCCTAGGACGAGTCGAACATCAAATCACAGGCTGTTTCATTCGCACAGGATGAGGCGTGGCTGTGCAGCTGTATGTACTAAGTATTACGCAGTTCCAGACGTAAGATTAAATGAGACGCGTATTAAAAGCTGTGTATGAATCAGGGGAAACGACAGAGATTCCTATAAATGCATTTTAAGAGCACATTCAGTTGCCTTCACTTTATAGAAAGGAGGTTAAAGTAATTTATCGTAAACAGCAAGTTCTTGCATTATTTTCGTCTTTGGAAAATGTTGGGTACTGAAAAATTATTTACATTTCTGAGTTTGTGTTGGTGTTTCGTCAGAGAACCTGGGTAGAAGAAATGGGACAAGCACTTTCGTCTTATTTTCATGCAGATTCAATGTTGGGAAGTAGTTAGTGAACCTCAGTGAATTAAAATATGTGAACAAAACCTACCACGTACATACAATGATTACAAATAAGGAACAAATTAGCTAACTGATGCACTAGTTAATATTGTGACGTCAGCTGGGTCGGTCATCATCACTGGTCCCTGGCTTTGGTACGGTCTACAGCGGAGACAGCCGTTTGAGTGGAGCGTTCTCGGAGACTACAGCGAGGATTCTGCAGCCGGAGACTGCACAGTGGTTCTCTTCCTCAGATTCCTCTCGGCCGTTGAGCAGAGCTCTTGCCCCGGACTGATGGCGTCTGGGCTCCCCCACGCTTGCAGCCTCTTCCTGAGCGCAGGTACCGATGTTTTGTTGCAAATGAAAAGAACGAACATCAGTGGTCCCTGCATCATAGTTGCTATATGTACGTAATACACGTACTGTGCTATGCCTTCTGCCTGATGGAACCCGATTCTAATAAGTACACCTGTCCCACTTAAGATGAAAGTCTTAAATGTTAGGTAAAGAACTTCTGTCTTCGAGCGAATTTTATCTTTACTATAAATTTTTAGTTTACTCATAGAATTCTTCGCACGTCGGTACATGTATGCCACGATTCCAAGACAAACCAAATTGAACGCTATCGAGAGCGATATCCCCCCGAGGAATATTATCCGACTATGGAACAGATAATATTTGCTCGTATTTTCCAAAACAGTACTGGCTGTGCACACTGCACTCCAGGGTATTAGCGCATAGAGCACCTGACGACGGAATACCTTTCTCGCTTCAGCAGGTGGTAGGACGTTAGGAAGCCTGAGATGTCGAATGCATGCGTACATTTGGTAGCAGAACGTGTTTAGCCAGATACAGCTGAGAAGCGTGAGGGCGCTATCGATTAGTACCATCGTCGATAGGTCGGGGACGCCTGCCATGCGGTACAGGACCTCAGAACACAAGACCTGGATTATACCCGTGATCTGATAGGATAATAATATCTTTCCTGGCAAATTACGAAAATGGGAAAGGTACATGAATAATCCAGCAGTCAGGAACCGGAAAAGAATATTTACTGTTATAAATGAAATTTCTAATGGTTTTAAGCTGTCGAGTTTAAAGTCCTTGTATTTCAAGGTGGCACTGCTTAAACTGTATTTGTAGTTCAGTGTTCTTTCCGTTGGCTCTACATATGCTTTGACATCCCGTCCCCACGATGGACTGGTGGTCCTGGAGAACGATCCATTTCTGTGAACGTCGACGGTGCACACATTGTGACGTTTATTGAAGGAAAAATCTTCACACTTGAGCAACAGAATAGCTCTGGAAACAGAGCAGATGGAGTCTGTGGCGTTCGATTTCATACACGATCGGTCGTCAGGACTGTCAAAATAGCAACGGGCGTCATGCGCGGATTGTATTACACTAAAGGGGACGTCCTGACAAACGCCAAGTGAGTTGGCAGCCATCCAGGCCAAGAGGCAGAGGTTAATATTGGTCCTCTGCGTGTAGGCCAGGTAGCTGGTGACGGGTACGTGGGGCGACCTCTGCACCATGTCGTCCCACAGCTGCGCGCGGCACTGCTGGCGCTGCGCGATGCTCTCCGGTGGCAGGTCTTCCAGTGGGCACGTGGGGTGGTCCAGGGTGTCCACCAACAGCTGGATGCAGTCAGTGTCCACAGAGACTGTAGCATCGCCCTTGACATCCAGCTGCCACTTCTCATCTGCAAAAGGATCGCTGCAAGTTAAGTGGTGCTCTTAGGCCAAAGGTACACTACTGGCCATTAAAACTGCTACAACAAGAAGAAATGCAGATGATAAACGGGTATTCATTGGACGAATATATTATACTAGAACTGACATGTGATTACATTTTCATGCAATTTGAGTGCATAGATCCTGAGAAAAAAAAATGGTTCAAATGGCTCTGAGCACTATGGGACGTAACATCTTAGGTCATCAGTCCCCTACAACTTAGAACTACTTAAACCTAACTAACCTAAGGACATCACACACATCCATGCCCGAGGCAGGATTCGAACCTGCGACCGCAGCAGTCCCACGGTTCCGGACTGAAGCGCGTAGAACCGCACGGCCACCGCGGCCGGCAGATCCTGAGAAATCAGTACCCAGAACAACCACCTCTGGCCGTAATAACGGCTTTGATACGCCTCGGCATTGAGTCGAACAGAGCTTGGATGGCGTGTACAGGTACAGCTGCCCGTGCAGCTTCAACACGATACCACAGTTCATCAAGAGTAGTGACTGGCGTATTGTGACGAGCCAGTTGCTCGGCCACCATTGACCAGACGTTTTCCATTGGTGAGAGATCTGGAGAATGTGCTGGCCAGGGCAGCAGTCGAACATTTTCTGTATCCAGAAAGGCCCGTACAGGACCTGCAACATGCGGTCGTGCATTATCCTGCTGAAATGTAGGGTTTTGCAGGGGTCGAATGAAGGGTAGAACCACGGCTGGAACACATCTGAAATGTAACGTCCATTGTTCAAAGTGCCGTCAATGCGAACAAGAGGTGACGGAGACGTGTAACCAATGGCACCCCATACCATCACGCCGGGTGATACGCCAGTATGGCGATGACGAATACACGCTTCCAATGTGCGTTCACCACGATGTCGCCATACACGGATGCGACCATCATGATGATGTAAACAGAACCTGGATTTATCCGAAAAAAATGTTTTGTCATTCGTGCATCCAGGTTCGTCGTCGAGTACACCATCGCAGGCGCTGCTGTCTGTGATGCAGCGTCAAGGGTAACCGCAACCATGGTCTCCGAGCTGATAGTCCATGCTGCTGCAAACGTCGTCGAACTGTTCGTGCAGATGGTTGTTGCCTTGCAAACGTCCACATCTGTTAGAGATCGAGACGTGGCTGCATGATCCGTTACAGCCGTGCGGATAAGATGCCTGTCATCTCGACTGCTAGTGATACGAGGCCGTTGGGATCCAGCACGGCATTCCGTATTACCCCCCTTAGCCCACCGATTCAATATTCTGCTAACAGTCATTGGATCTCGACCAACGCGAGCAGCAATGTCGCCATACGACAAACCACAATCGCGATAGGCTACAATCCGACCTTTATCAAAGTTGGAAACGTGATAGTACGCATTTATCCCCCTTACACGAGGCATCACAACAACGTTTCACCAGGCAACGCCGGTGAACTGCTGTTTGTGTATGCGAAATCGGTTGGAAACTTTCCTCATGTCAGCACGTTGTAGGTGTCGCCACCGGCACCAACCTTGTGTGAATGCTCTGAAAAGCTAATCATTTGCATATCAGAGCATCTTCTTCGTGTCGGTTAAATTTCGCGTCTGTGGCACGTCATCTTCGTGGTATAGAAATTTTAATGGCCAGTAGTGTAGATGAACACAGTCTCCAGTGGACGGTGTCGTTTAAGTAAATCGTCGATGATAAGTCACTGGTGTAGGTCACAACCGACAAATGTCCAGGCGTAATTACTCAGAGTGATGTACGGCGGTATGTCAACACAAACTGTAACACAACCAGTTACGCTGTTATAAGTATTATTTTTTTTACTATGGCCCTATTTAAGCTATGCAACCATCATCAAGTTATCTGTAATAGAAAGTCTCATACATTTTGGTACATTTGTTGCATTATATGTGAGTTACATACAAATAATATTTTACATACTTTTCAACTCCTGACTTCCATGCAATATCGTTATTTCTGTTGCTCTTTATTTGTTACTGTCCATATTTTACGTTAATGTAGCACTAATAATCAGTTTGTAGTATGTTCTGACCTTTCGTTTAATAGTAGTCAGAAGTAAATCTGTCTGCGGTTGACGTTTAGTAACACCAGTTGTGACATGATCAGCGATTTTGCTATTTCTGTTGCTGTCTACTTGTTAACTGATTACATTTTTTGGTGTTATTCTAGTAGTAATCAGTTGCGTGTAATATCCTGATATTTCGCCGGCCGGGGTGACCGAGCGGTCCTAGGCGCTACAAGCTGGAACCGCACGACCGCTACGGTCGCAGGTTCGAATCCTGCCTCGGGCATGGATGTGTGTGATGTCCTTAGGTTAGTTAGATTTAAGCAGTTCTAAGTTCTAGGGGATTGATGGCCTTAGAAGCTAAGTCCCATAGTGCTTGGAGCCATTTGAACCATTCTGACATTTCATTAATAATGGTCAGATATAAACTTAATTTCAATTTGAGACTTTGTGTCAGATAATTGTGTCAGATAATCGGCGTTGTTATATGGTTAGCCCGCATCTCGTGGTCGTGCGGTAGCGTTCTCGCTTCCCACGCCCGGGTTCCCGGGTTCGATTCCCGGCGGGTTCAGGGATTTTCTCTGCCTCGTGATGGCTGGGTGTTGTGTGCTGTCCTTAGGTTAGTTAGGTTTAAGTAGTTCTAAGTTCTAGGGGACTTATGACCACAGCAGTTGCGTCCCATAGTGCTCAGAGCCATTTGAACCATTTGTTATATGGTTACATCTACTTGTTGACAATTCTATCAGCTATGTTACTGCATTATATTCATCGGTATTCTATCCTTTACCATTAACAGTGCCACAGGCTCTCACGCCACGAGATATTGAGCGGAAGTTTGTAATTTATCTAGAACATTAGTGCAAAGTCTGGTGGTCAGGAGTTTTTACACTTCCTTCCTCCTTCCCAGTGCTGGACAAATAGTGGTGGTGAAAATTTCTTCCACCGCCTGTTTCTGAACTAATTTCTTCAAATCGACTGCGACTGCTGACTGTACAGGCATGTGTTAACAGCTTCAGCTATGGCGGCATGTAGTACAGCATACTTTAGTGTGATAGTAAGGTGGATGGAGCGTTTATGTATGGTGCACTGGAAGTCAGAGAGAGGCAAACGATGTTTAATATTTCCTATGACAAGAACTGCAAAGCTTTATAATGTAATAGATTTTGAGGTAACAGAGGCAACATCAAAAGGGGAAGTTATTGAGGAAGTTCTGGAGGGGACGTTAGGAAGCTTGAGGTGGCTTTGGGCGAGGGGGGAGCGGGAAGCTGGCTCAGTCAAGGAAGTCGGTGTTTTCGGCAAGATGGAGCAGACAGAGCAGATGAATGGTGACTATCAGCTGTGTACGGGCACCCATGTAGGCAGATGAAGGTACGCTGGTGGGTAAGATCTACAGTGAGTGCGTCAGGCAAGAAGCTACATGGCAGACATAATTGTTTGGAAGAGCACATATCTGTAGTTTAAACATGGGACTAGTATACCATACTTGGTCAAAGGTGTCTCATTTTCTGAGGAAAGAAAAATAAGCAGAACAGCATTTTTTCATTATAGGAAAAGGCAATAGATAAGGATGAGAAGCTTGTAATCTGTGAGGTACTTGTGATGGGAGCCATACTGGATGTCGTGTAGGTGTAAGTAGTGCTTTAAATTTTTGTAGATGTTCTGGGTTAGGATGGGTTGAAGCAGCTTACTGAAGATGGAAGTAAGGTTAACAGGTTTGTCGGATAGGAATTCACAGGGACATTTATCAGGTTTAAGGACGAGGAATATTGTGCGTGTTTTCTATGACATGGGATAGAAATCTGTATACAGGATGGCATATTACAACGTGCATTGTGCTAGTAGGAAGGGTAAGACGATTTTCTTGAGGTGACGACATGTAATTGAGTCACGAGCAGACTCTGTTTTGTATTTTCTGCAATGTGTTGAGCTAACGTCTTGTGCTGTAATTACTGCATTTAATTTGTTTTGTGCCACTGTGGTCAGGTATTGTAAAGTGGGAGGAAGGGACGGTGGTACATATGCGCTGACGGACATACTGAGCTGTAGAGTGGTCAGATGGTGCAGTGAGGATGTCTTCGAGATGTGAGGCTCTGACGTCAGTATTACTCAGGTTGTTTGGCAATGACTGATTACAGTGGAAGAGAGGATAACGTGGGGGGGGGGGGGGGGGGGGTAAACCTTAACAATATTTTTTTGAGTTTATGGGCAGTACGATCTTATTTTTGCACATATCTGTAATCAGTTTCACAATTTCTTGTCCTGAACAAGGTTACAGATGTGCCGCTGTAGTTAGAAGTAGCATTTGGTGTGGAAGAAGGATCAGTAAAGCATATGAAGGGAGTATGGGCAAATATGTTTCGAGACAATTATCTTGAAGAATGGATGTGGTGAGGTATGGCACAGGGTAATAGGGTGACTTTGAAAGTGGCTATGGATGCAGTTCCTGTACACCATCCAAGTCCTGTGAGAGAATTGTTGTATGCATTTTTGTGGGGGTTGGCGGATAGGTTTGGTCTGTTAGTTGTGGTGTAGAGGATTGTGAGAAAGGTGGTTATCACTTTTAACTGGATTGAGGACACGTGCAGCAATATAACCAAGGAGGCAAGTTTAGGAAAGTGTGGTATGTAGAATAGTGTTACTGGCAGGTTGGGTGTTTTGACGTAAGGTAATCTGATAAACTTGTAGACTCTTAACCAACTGACACACTCGCACAAGTCTGGCAGGGGAGTGGCTATGGATGGTAAGGTCTGTGGCAGTAACATAGGTGAAAATGATTGGCAAAGAAGTCGCAGTTTCAGATGTAGATGATGGTGGCACAGATTAATGTTAGATTATTCAGGTAAACGGTAAAGGTGAGATGCTAAAATAAGGGGTACCTCGCAGGCAGCGAATGGCAGTCGTACCTCAGGATATATGCTAGAGTTCCTCTGTGCTTTGTAGAGAGTATGATGGAAACTGGATAGGGTAGTGTGGCTGCAAGAATGTTTCGTTAGTGCTTGGATGTTGTATTGAGGTAACATGTGAGTGAAGAGAATTTTGTTGGAGCTGAGAGGGCAGATATTATTGACAGGATATTATAGTGCTGGTATGCCATGATGTGTCAGATGACAAAGCAGGGTCAGGTAAAGACTCTAAACTAGTGTTTTCCGGTAGCTGGGAATGAGGCAGAATGGGGTTTGGCATTAGGTGACTTAGAGAATAATATGGATGGTTAGTGTGATTGTTATCATTCTCTACTGCACAATATGTTGACGTTCAAATGAACTGGATATTGTGGTACACAGTGTTACTACAATTAATGTCTTTCATGAAACTGATGGACGTAAGATGAGGAGATGGTAGACAAGTTTGGGTTAGAGGAGATGCCTTTACTTCGTTCTTACGGAATGGGGCTGGTTGTAGGTGATCCATGCGAGTAAGAATGGTACGTTTGGGTACTGTCTGTGTCGGTGGGTTTGTTTGTAAAGGGGATAGGATGGACCGTTTCTGCCATTTCGAGTCAGATTGGCATCATATGGGAAGCATTTTTGACGATTGCAATTTTTGGTTGGGATTTAGACGTTAGTAAAAGATTGAAGCGATAGTACAGAGTGGACATAAAGCTCCTCTCTTTTTTATAAACAGAGCCACCGAAGTTTTATGCTCTGTGTATATGGTAATGCTCTATAACAAGAGATGCTCCTGGGAGCATGAACTTCATGCTACTGTGTATTACTTGGTAAACCACTGCAAACATATTCCCACAGTCTTGTTTGCTGCTGACATGTGTTGTTGTGGTGTTGCTCTCCTAATAAGCAGATAAATGTCCTACATTTAACACACCTGTGCCTAGTGGGCTACTGAAGAGACTAAGAAACAGTGAAAACATAACTGAAGTGAACTAAATGTTTGTTGACTATATCGACTAGGCTGAAAACGAAAACGATAATGAAAAACTCGAATTAACTCTCGTTTCCAAGTCAAAGGTGGGGGGGTACATTTAATTATAAGTATATTTTATCAGTATTCGTTGTCAATCTCTCTCCATATAGGCTTCGGAATCGGTGCTGATGGTAGATAGATTGATAAAGTTTCAGACAACAATAGCTGTGTGTATTTTGTCGCTATTTGCGATCTGTGCGCGTAGCAACAAGAGCAAGAGGAAGAGGAAGCGAGGAGTGGAGCACGATTCACTTAAGCGTATTTTCAGTCTGTTAGAAGCTGTGCACTGGTCGTGTGATGGAAGAAAACGTTACTGAAGCGTAGATAGTGGAGGTGGTCTCTATAACGTTTTTTTTTTTTTTCTTTTGTCATCAGTCTACTGACTGGTTTGATGCGGCCCGCCACGAATTCCTTTCCTGTGCTAACTCTTCATCTCAGAGTAGCACTTGCAACCTACGTCCTCAATTATTTGCTTGACGTATTTCAATCTCTGTCTTCCTCTACAGTTTTTGCCCTCTACAGCTCCCTCTAGTACCTAGTACCATGGAAGTCATTCCCTCATGTCTTAGCAGATGTCCTATCATCCTGTCCCTTCTCCTTATCAGTGTTTTCCACATATTCCTTTCCCCTCCGATTCTACGTAGAACCTCCTCATTCCTTACCTTACCAGTCCACCTAATTTTCAACATTCGTCTATAGCACTACATCTCAAATGCTTCAATTCTCGTTCCGGTTTTCCCACAGTCCATGTTTCACTACCATACAATGCTGTACTCCAGACGTACATCCTCAGAAATTTCTTCCTCAAATTAAGGCCGGTATTTGATATTAGTAGACTTCTCTTGGCCAGAAATGCCTTTTTTGCCATAGCGAGTCTGCTTTTGATGTCCTCCTTGCTCCGTCCGTCATTGGTTATTTTACTGCCTAGGTAGCAGAATTCCTTAACTTCACTGACTTCGTGACCATCAATCCTGATGTAAAGTTTCTCGCTGTTCTCATTTCTACTACTTCTCATTACCTTCGTCTTTCTCCGATTTACTCTCAAACCATACTGTGTACTCATTAGACTGTTCATTCCGTTTAGAAGATCATTTAATTATTCTTCACTTTCACTCAGGATAGCAATGTCATCAGCGAATCGTATCATTGATATCCTTTCACCTTGTATTTTAATTCCACTCCTGAACCTTTCTTTTATTTCCATCATTGCTTCCTCGATGTACAGATTGAAGAGTAGGGGCGAAAGGCTACAGCCTTGTCTTACACCCTTCTTAATACGAGCACTTCGTTCTTGATCGTCCACTCTTATTATTCCCTCTTGGTTGTTGTACATATTGTATATGACCCGCCTCTCCCTATAGCTTACCCCTACTTTTTTCAGAATCTCGAACAGCTTGCACCATTTTATACTGTCGAACGCTTTTTCCAGGTCGACAAATCCTATGAAAGTGTCTTGATTTTTCTTTAGCCTTGCTTCCATTATTAGCCGTAACGTCAGAATTGCCTCTCTCGTCACTTTACTTTTCCTAAAGCCAAACTGATCGTCACCTAGCGCATTCTCAATTTTCTTTTCCATTCTTCTGTATATTATTCTTGTAAGCAGCTTCGATGCATGAGCTGTTAAGCTGATTGTGCGATAATTCTCGCACTTGTCAGCTCTTGCCGTCATCGGAATTGTGTGGATGATGCTTTTCCGAAAGTCAGATGGTATGTCGCCAGACTCATATATTCTACACACCAACGTGACTAGTCGTTTTGTTGCCACTTCCCCCAATGATTTTAGAAATTCTGATGGAATGTTATCTATCGCTTCTGCCTTATTTGACCG